>NC_041337.1:37734928-37784928 GCF_004354835.1 Perca flavescens | reverse complement strand
TGTTTTCAGAAACATGTTTCAGTGAATTATTATAATATACAGTACAGGCCAAAAGTTTGGACACACTTTCTCATTTTTATTAATAAGGGAAATAATTCCACTAATGAACCCTGACAAAGCACACCTGTGAAGGTAAAACCATTTCAGGTGACTACCTCATGAAGCTCATTGAGAGAACACCAAGGGTTTGCAGAGTTATCAAAAAAAGCAAAGGGTGGCTACTTTGAAGAATCTAAAATATAAGACATGTTTTCAGTTATTTCACACTTTTTTGTTAAGTACATAATTCCATATGTGTTCATTCATAGTTTTGATGCCTTCAGTGAGAATCTACAATGTAAATAGTCATGAAAATAAAGAAACACATTGAATGAGAAGGTGTGTACAAACTTTTGGCCTGTACTGTATATGAGATTGGATTCTGAACGAGCCGCCATGACAGTCTGGCTTTGAATTTCTGGAGAAGCCAGACCCCACATGACGCGTTCGTCCAATCAGCTGCCGGTTTTCATTTTTGGGCATCAATACAGATTAGTGCCGCCTGCTGTTATGGAGACGTCTCGTCTCTTCGGTTAGAAGAGAGTTCTGAGGAACTTTTTGGACCAAAATGGGGGGAGGGGCGAGCTTGCTCTGTTTTGTTTTGAATTCAGTGGAACGTCAACAGAAGTGACCATGCAGGAACTCATAATGCACCTTTACCTGGAGAATCTGTTATCTGAACCCAGAAATATGTTATCTCAACCCAGCCCTATCTTTACTAGGGAAACTGTTGTACATTTTTACTCCCCAACTTGTACATTAACTTTATCTATATCTGTTCAATCAGTGGTACATTTTATTTCCAAATTGTATATATTTTAAATATTGCTCGTGTAGTATTCAATTATTATTTAATGTATATTGTTTCCTATTATTTAATGTATACTCTGTATATGTGCTGTGTGTCTGATATTTTTGCTGCTGAAACACCATTATTTCCCATTTTTTTGGGATCACTAAAAAAAATTTATCTATCTAGGTATCAGCCCAGTTATCACTGTTACACTTATAACATCATCAGAGTCTACATAGAGAAACGTGGTAAATCACCCCAAATTATTCACTTTTACTTTTCTGTCTGTCTGAATTCTGACACTCAAACTGAGCGTGCGTGTGCCTCACCAAGGCGACCTTGCTGATTTGTTCGCGGGTTCGGATCCGCAGCTTGTTGACGGTCGTCTCGGCGATGTCAGCTCTCTCCTCGGCGTCGTCCAGCTCGTGTTGCACTTTCCGGTAACGCACCGTGGTGCAGCCCACCTGCTCCTCCTGGTGGACACAGAGGAACAACAGCTGGGATTTATTGGGGGAGTTTTCTACTGCAACTCAACCGTCTTCCAGAGAACGGTTGGAATCCGTGTATCATTTCAGGGTTTCCCGCTGGTGACCCATCGAGCCCAGTGGTGTGGTCTATGTGATACGCAGGTATACACAGTATACCCAATACAATAAATGACACCACTGATCGAGCCTAAGCCACTGGGAATTATTTTCTTATGTATTTTTTAGGACTTTTTTTTAAACTACAGTTACAGCAGTTGGAAACTTATCATAGAATCATAGAAAATCATTTTTCCAAATTTCCAGTCAACTTTTAGCACTGACTTAAGCTGCCTACTGTTGGGAATTATGTCTAAAATGAGGCCCTAAAGCCTGTCAAATCTGACATATTGATTCCCGCGCCTTCTTACACCAGACTGAAGTTTGCCAGAACACAAGGATCAATCTGAGATGAATAGTTCAGTTAAGGAAAGTTTACTGAGTCCAGAATAAGAGTTATAACACAGCTGTGGGTTCACAAACAGAGACTTAGTTTCCCTAGCAACAGACATCAAGTCAGAGCTCGTCCACCAAGATCTCCTCCAAATTATGAGCCCTGATCTCTTCTCTCCCTCAAGCTTTTATCCTATCCTCACAGGGGGGTGTCTTCTTGTTTTTTAGAAAGAAATTGGTATCTTACACACACACACACACACACACGCCAAGGTCGGGGTCTCTGTGTGTTGCAACTTCTTCGTCCGTTCTCGCAACCTTCAAACAATGCACCTCAACGCCATAAAAGCCTATTTAGACTATTTTCATGACTTAAGCTTAACTTTCTGTGTATCAGAGGTCACCCGGAGTACTTTTAACCACTTCCTCAATGACTAACACAGCTCTTTTGCAACGAGCACTTACACAGTTTTTGTTACATTACACATGACTACGTTCCATTGATTTCCTACGGGGGCTACCCTGGCGCTATGCATCCGCTCGGATTTGCCGCTTTGCGCTGCGCTCAAAGTTAAAATTATTTCAACTTTGATCTAGTTGCTGCTGACCTTTCAAAAGCGCAACCAATGAGATAACAGCTGTCGTTACTTGGCATCCTTGCCTCCCTTGATGACTAGTACCTGCGCTACGCTTTGCTCTCTGCACACCGCTAGGAAGAGACTATAGCTTATCATGTGGAGGCTTTAATGTAGGGCATGATTCTGTTATCACAGAAAATATTGTGCTACATTAATGCTGCCATCAGTCTGTACCTGCTTCCCTTATCTGATCGCTCCTCGGCTGAACAAGTTGTTCCGTCCTTTTTTTATTAAGTTTCCTCTTAGTGAAATGTGCTAAGCTAACGTTACGTTTGCAGCATTTATTTACCAGGTCAAACATCCAAATGTCAGTTTGAGCTTAACTATCTGTCTGTCTTAAGCTAACACGCCAGACATAACGTTAGGTTAGTGTCTCTCCATTCTCTCTGCTGATTCCTCACATCTGTTTCCACTTTTGTTTTCATAAAAGCTCCGTTTTTTTTTATGGTCGGCAGCTTATAAAAACTTAAGTTCTGGGTTCTTTACATTGTTGGTAGTGAATATTGTCACACAGCAGCTTGTAGGCAGACAAGGAGGAAACGTTTTAATTTACAATTTAACAATTTAAGTCAACGGGGGGTGGAGAGATGTTTTCCCCTCCGGTGGGCATGGCTTTTAGAGTCTGTCTCTCTGGACTCGTACCTTAACTCTGACGTGTGCTTGTGACCTGTGTCATCTCACTTTTGATTCACTGGCCGTAACAAAGACTCACAGCGTTCTCGGCTTGTCTCTTGTAGCTCTTGACTTTGGTCTGAAGCTTGTCGATGAGTTCCTGCATCCTCAGCAGAGTCTTATTGTCCTCCTCCGCCTGCAGGAGCACAAAGACAAGCGATGAGAAACACACACAGACACCCCAGGACATCTGCACAGCATCTGGACAATGTATATGTCGAAAAAAATGGCATAAAGTCATAGTATAGTGTGTTCATTGCAAGTATTTCTGAGACAATTAAAGGTGCAGTAAGTAAGACTTATAAAACTACCTTTCTGTCATATCTGCTGAAACTGACCCTATGTTCCAGTAGAACTACATGAAGCAGGTCATTTAAAATAAATCCAGCTCCTCTGGCTCCACCTACAGCCTGGAGTGAGATTTACAAAAATCCACCGCTCCCTGTTCAGATGCACCAATCAGGGCCAGGGGGGGTGTGTAACTGTTCAGATGCACCAATCAGGGCCAGGGGGGGGTGTCTAACTGTTCAGATGCACCAATCAGGGCCAGGGGGAGTGTCTAACTGCGTGTCAATCAATGCTCATGCACACACATTCATTTTCCCTTGTGGGGGGAGGGGCTTATGGGACCGTTTTGGGCTTTAGCAGAAAGGGGGGAGGGACTGAGAAGTTGTTGATGTTTAAATTCTTTGGCTAAGTCCTGGATCTTCACCATCCTACCTACAGCACCTTTAACTGTACAGCATCACTTGGAATAGTTGTAGACCTGGTACGTCAGCTCTCTGACTCTCTTCTCGTAGCGACGGACTCCTTTCTGATACTCCTCGCTCTTCTTCTGCTCCATCATCATCTCCGTCTGCAGCTCCCTCACCTGCACACACAGCATCCGGCTCAGAGAAAACATCTCTTTAACCCAATCACAATCGTCTTGGCCGACAAAAACGCAGCAACGGTGTGACTCTACAACCAAAACGCTGCGATGCAAACAGAAATCTTTTCCACAAAACGTTAGTCGTTGTGACAATCTGGAGGATTTTCTTTCACTCACTCTTGTCTCCAGTTTAGAAAGCTGTTTCTTTCCTCCCTTCAGCGCCATCTGCTCCGTCTCGTCCAGTTTGACCTGCAGCTCTGAGAGAGACACACCGACACCGTTAAAGGTCCCATGATATGGTGCTCTTTGGATGCTTTTATATAGACCTTAGTGGCCCCCTAATACTGTATCTGATGTCTCTTTTATATAGACCTTAGTGATCCCCCAAAACTGTATCTGAAGTCTCTTTTATATAGACCTTAGTGGTCCCCTAATACTGTATCTGAAGTCTCTTTTATATAGGCCTTAGTGGTCCCCTAATACTGTATCTGAAGTCTCTTTTATATAGACCTTAGTGTTCCCCTAATACTGTATCTGAAGTCTCTTTTATATAGACCTTAGTGGTCCCCTAATACTGTATCTGAAGTCTCTTTTATATAGACCTTAGTGTTCCCCTAATACTGTATCTGAAGTCTCTTTTATATAGTCCTTAGTGGTCCCCTAATACTGTATCTGAAGTCTCTTTCCCGAAATTCGGCCTTGGTGCAGAATTACAGCCACTAGAGCCAGTCCCACAATGATCTTTATATTGCTGCTTAATAAAGCAGCAAGACAATGTCCGCAATTGTTCTCATTTTGCAGCTCTAGACTTTATGTAAGTTTTTAAGTAAGTATGTAAGGAGGGGAAAAAAGTATAAAGGAAGTACATAGGGAGGGAAGGAAAGAAAAGGAGGGAAGGACGGCAGGATAGAAGGAACCTAAATGTAGGAAGCGGTTCTGGATGCCCGGTCCTACTCCTCATCCCAGTGTGTTTGTGTTGTTTGGTACCTTTCACCGTGGACACCATGTTGTTCTTCATCCTCTCCATCACGTTGCTGCTGTCCTGCTCTTTCTTCAGCTCCTCGGCCATCAGAGCCGCCTGCTCAAAACACACGCATGCACACGATTTAGAGTTTCCCGCCAGAAGTACAACTCAACAGCTTTCAGACAACAGGGAGGACAGATGAGAAGGAGAAGGGAGGAGGTTAATAATAATTAAACATGTTGGAAAAAGAGATGTTGAAGAAAGTGTCAAAAACGTCGGATAGAGCAAGAAAAAAAGTCTGCAAAAGCAAGTAAAATATTGAAATAAAGCATAGAAAGAAAGGTTGAAGAAAGCGTCAAAAATGTCAGAAAATTTAAAAAATTTAAAAACAATTGACAAACATTTTAAAAGTGTAAGGAAAAGAAAAGCATTGGAAGAAAACGTTGGAAAAAGCATCAAAATTGTCAATAAAAGAGACAAAAACTTTGGAAAAAAACGATAAAAAAGGTTAAAGAAAGGGTCAAAAGAATTGAAAAAACACCGAAAAAATTAAGAAAAAAAATTTAAAACAATGTCGATAAGAATGTAGAGAAAAGTTAGATTAACAGTAGGCTTCCACACAGCCCTGATAGGACGAGAGGAGAGCGGATTGCCGAGGCAAGCAAAACAAAGTTGACAAAAGTTTAACTTTATTCAAATGAGGACCACTCGAGAACCAATCAGGGCTTGGGTAAGAGGTCAGAGGTCAGGGGTCAAGGGTCAGGGGTCAGGGGTCAGGACTGACATCAGTGATGGCCTTCTTGGCTTTCTCCTCGGCGCTGCGACTCTCCAGCAAGGCGTCGTCCATCTCTCCGGTCAGCTGACACACGTCAGCCTCCAGCTTCTTCTTCTGGGCCATCAGACCTGCGTTCTGAAACAGGAAACAGGAAACAGGAAACAGGCAGTAAGTAATCTGTCTGTCAAGAGCTGCAAAGATTCATCGGTTAATCACTGACTATTTTGACAATCGATTAATCAGTTTGAGTCATTTATTATGATAAAACAGGTAAACTGCCAGCGTGTTAAATGTGAATATTGTTCTAGTTTCTTCTCTCCTCTGGGACAGAACCAGACATGTGATGACGTCATCTGGGACTTTTTGGGGAACACTGATCCACATTTAACCAACTACTCATCCATTCATCCAGAACATCATCCATTCATTAATCCACGGTGAAAAGAAATGGTAGCTGCAGCCCTGTGTCAATCAATTAATCAATCGTGGTGCATTTGTCGTTCAACAGCAGTTTACTAGTGAAATAAGTTATTGTTATAGTTATAGATTATTATCAAATCATTTAATTTTGACCATATGGCCTTAACAATAAACAAGCCCTTCTTTAATGTCCCCGATTGTTGTTTAGTACCCTTCTTTTCTTTTCTTTTTTTACTGTGTGTATCAGTGTACCTGTGTGTATTAGTGTGTGTGTGTGCCTGTGTGTATTAGTGTCTATTTACTGTGTACTAGTGTGTGTGTGTGTATTTAGTGTGTATTAGTGTGTGTGTACCTGAGTAGTGAGCAGGTTAACTCTCTCGGTGACTTCCACCAGTTCGTGTTCGGCCATCTTGCGTCCTCTGTCGGTTTGTTCCAGGACGGCTCGCAGCTCCTCCTCCTCGGCCGCCATCAGCGAGCAGCGGCGCTCCAACAGGACCGCCTGTTCTCTCAGCTGATTGGTCAGCTGGACTTTATCCTCCAGGTCCACCTGCTGCTCTTTAACCTGTGAGACAGAACACAGGGCACAGCCAGCTGCGTTTAACCATGCTGACACCAGCAGTGGAAGAAGTATTCACATCCTTTTCTTCAGTAAAAGTACTAATACTGTAAATATACTCTGTTACAGTTAAAGTCCTGCAGTGAAAATGTTACTTCAGTAAAAGTATGTAAATGTTATCAGGAAAATGTAGTTAAAGTATTAAAACCTTGTAGAAAGTGTAAAGGTAGGTGTCTGATAGGAGTACATCTGTCTGTAGGTGTCTGATAGGAGTACCTATAGGTGTCTGATAGGAGTACTTCTGTCTGTAGGTGTCTGATAGGAGTACCTACAGGTGTCTGATAGGAGTACTTCTGTCTGTAGGTGTCTGATAGGAGTACCTATAGGTGTCTGATAGGAGTACTTCTGTCTGTAGGTGTCTGATAGGAGTACCTGTAGGTGTCTGATAGGAGTACTTCTGTCTGTAGGTGTCTGATAGGAGTACCTGTAGGCGTCTGATAGGAGTACTTCTGTCTGTAGGTGTCTGATAGGAGTACCTGTAGGTGTCTGATAGGAATACATATAGGTTTCTGATATGAGTACCTGTGTCTGTATGTATCGGATAGGAGTACCTATAGGTGTCTGATAGGTAGGTGTCTGATAGAAGTACCTGTAGGTGTCTGATAGGAGTACCTATAGGTGTCTGATAGGAGTACCTGTAGGTGTCTGATAGGAGTGTCTGTAGGTGTCTGATAGGAGTACCTGTGTCTGTAGGTGTCTGATAGAAGTACCTATTTCTGTAGGTGTCTGATAAAAGTATCTATAGGTGTCTGATAGGAGTACCTGTGTATGTAGGTGTCTGATAGGAGTACCTGTGTCTGTAGGTGTCTGATGGCGCGCTGGCTCTCGGCTGCCTGTCTGTTGGCGTGTCCCAGCTGAACCTCCATCTCGTTCAGGTCAGACTCCATCTTCTTCTTCAGGCGAACGGCCTCGCTGCGACTGCGGACCTCAGCCTCCAGGCTGGTCTGCATGGCCTCCAGGGAGCGCTGGTGGCTCCGCCTGGTGGACAGAACTAGTATTAATACTCCAATGCATGCATCCAGGGCCGGCCAGGGGCATAGGTAGTATAGGCAAATGCTAGGGGCGCTGGCAGTCCAAATAAGTAAAGAAAAGTTTAAGTTTTAAGAAGAAAATGACAAGAATTTCGTGGAAAAAGCAACAAATAAGTGAAAAAACGGCAATTACATTTTTTTAAACTTTGAGAAGAGCAAAAAATGCATCAAATCCAGGATTCAGATTGAGCTGAATATTGGGCTTTTTGACGGGGTTCTGGTTTCTGCTGAACCTTAGAATTTGATCCCAGGGAACCGAACCCTACGCTTGCACTCGGCGTGCTCCGCTGGTCACCGTAGTGACGGCGCCGTTGATTACGGGAATGTGTTTATGTAGGTGGAGCGTTCAATGCAGTAGGCTGTGAGAAAGTGGACATGGATCTGGTGAGCAGTAGGCTGTGAGGAAGTGGACATGGATCTGGTGAGCAGTAGGCTGTGAGGAAGTGGACATAGATCTGGTGAGCAGAAAAAGTTGTTGTTTGGCAGTACTTTCAGTCAAAAGAAGGTCATTCAAGTCCAGCTACATGTTCAATCTGTTCAATGCTGATTGGTCTGGTGGTGGCGAGGACCCTAAACTATACACAACATGGCCGCTGTTACAACATCTGGTCTGAAACATCTGGAAGAATATGAGTTGTGCACGAAGGAATCTCCAGACAGCAGCCAGAATGCAGCAACTTCAGGTACGGCAAAGGAAGGACAGTCACAGTTTAGTTCATTCATGTGTTTACTGGATTCATGGACTGAGGATGGGAGGAGGAGTCAGCACAATCTCTTTCAATTTCAGTTCTTTTATTTAATTTTAACTTTGACTTTTCAATTTATTTTAGTTTAGTTTCAGTTAATTTTCAGAAAAGGTTTAGTTTTAAGTTTTAAAGTAGTTTTTCTTAACATGTAAATTGTATAATTATGTTTCAGAAGTATGTAGCTACATAAATATACAGAATACATGGTTGAGAAAAGCCATGATGTAAAACGTTTAATCTTCTCTCTACTTTAGTGTCCGATGTGAAGCCATTTCAGCGCGACGTCATCTCATGTCAGGTCCGTTCAGGTCCTGTAAAAAACTGAAACTGAAATGATTTGCGTTGATTTTTATTTTGTTTTCTTAACCTGGCAATACAGTTTCCATTCAAATTTAGTTTTTCTTGAAGGATTTAGTTTTTGTTAAAGGACAAATCCGGTGCAAAATGACCCTAGGGGTTAATAACACATGTTTACCGAGTCGACCGTTCTCTGGGACATGTTTTCATGCTAATTGAATGTGACCAGTTTTAGCACAAACTGCTAAATAGCTTATAACGCTAGTCGCCGGGGCAGAGGGTAAAGTAAAAATAAACCTCTATTTCTACACCACTAACAAGGCTCAAAATATCACCACACTTCCACGGTAATATAATGAGGGTCCCTACATGTAAACCCAAGCATTGAGAACTCTGTAAGTGTACAGACAGTTTATTAAAAAGATAGATTATAAAGACAGTACTGTTCACGTATACAGGTGGATGCCATCTTGGGAAAACAGCCAGGACCAGGCGAACCACGAATGCCGTGCTTGAACTATGTTACTGGTTACTTGTTGCACGGCGATCGTGGTTCGACTGATGTGTTACTAACCCCTAGGTTAATTTTGCGCCAGATTTGTCCCTTAAGTTTTAAATTAAGTAATATTTTTTGTCACTGCTTATTTTAGTTATAGTTTCCTTTAATAACTCTGCGTTAGAGACACCCGAGGCCAAGTCAAAACAACAGTTATTGTCAATTTCACATGAGGCCAAATGTGGCTTTGTATTTAGTTTGCTGGAACGTTTTTTTATTTATTTTTTTCACTGAATATTTTAGGGGTTTGTGCCCAATTCGCGACCTGTGGCTGTCTGGTCTTCCACTGGTAAACTTGAAGCTTTAAAGTTTAGTTTTCTGGTGTTAAGCCCCTTACACACCAACCCGACGGCCAACCGAGAGAAAAGCCAGTCGGACTGATCAGTCGGCTCCCCAAGATCCAAAAAGTTCCTCAGAACACACCGAAGAGACGCCGACTTGGGTGTATGTTCGCGTCACGTGGGTCTGGCTGCTTCCGAATTTTAAAGCCGGAATCCAATCTCATATTGTACTAAAATACTTCACCAAAACGTTTTCCTAAAAACATTTGAAGAGAGAAACAGGCGGTGTAGTTACTGAATCTGTCTTCATCTCAGATCAACAAAGGTCAGTTTAAAAGATTTTGAGAGACTCTAGTCACGCTAAACCATCCCGTCATAAGTGCACTGATTCACTAGTCAAGGGCTAGCACTCCACCAATCAGATTTGTCATTGAGTCCAACTGCCCACTGGCCGATTCAACAAGTAAAATCGGCCCAAATTAAAGCCGACGGCTTCTCTCGACTGACGATGGCCCGGGACACACCGAACAGACTAGAGTCACCGACCTCACCAGGCTGTCCAGTGGTGTGTCCGGGCCTTTACACTGTTTTTTTCAATGTGTGGTACCTGAGGTTGTCAATCTCTTCGTCTTTCTCTGCAATCTTGCGTTCGATGTCAGACCTTATCTGCTGCAGCTCCATCTGAAATCTCATCGTCTTACTCTCCTCGTGCTCCAGAGTTCCCTAAAGGGCAGAGAGTAGGTCGTTACAGCAGTTTAGGAAATAGTTTAGTTTGTAGAGAGTTAGTCTTTATCCACTACGTTCCACTTCCGGGATAGCTCCGGTACCGCCAGATGTGCGTCCCCTTCCTCTGTCTCTGTGTTGGCGTTCTAACCTCCGGCTGATTTGTGAGGACTATGGTTAACTGCTCCTCAGATCTCTGCAGGGTAAATCCAGACAGCTAGCTAGACTACCTGTCCAATCGGAGTTTTCTGTTGCACGACTAAAACTACTTTTGAACGTACACATGTTCCACCAAAACAAGTTCCTTCCTGAGACTATTTAGCAGAGGCACCGTGGCTCCGTCTGGAGCTTAGCACCGCACACGATGATCCTTCCTCTGCAGCACTGTGGAGGAAGGTCTGGCAAAGCGAGACTAGTAGAGAGTTGACCGGAATGTTTTCTATTACCTCTGCTTCCTCCAGAGCGGCTCTGATATCACTCTTCTCCACATCCAGGATCTTCTTGGTTCTCTCCAGCTCGTAGATGGTCTTCCCTCCCAGGCTGATCTGATCCGTCAGGTCCAGGATCTCATCTGGAATCAAGCACAGTCCACATGTACACGTGTATCAAGTCCATACACAGTATCACAGAGGTATACTTTTGGTCGCAAACTTAGTTCCTAATGTATAACAGGCTCAGTCTTAACTGTTTCCAATGTTTCTGTTTCCAGACTGAAGTGATGAAGTGGCGTACGTATGTCATGCCAATTCTTATGCCATTATTGGCGTGTTATCAGGACGCATACTCACTTTATAGCGTGTTTATCAACGCCGTTTGGCCTCCATTGACTTACATTACCTTGCCATTGTGTGTGAATTGACGCCGTAGCGAGTTGTATGAAAGGGCGAAAATCTGCGTAGGTAGGTTGGTCGGGGGGGATGGGTCAGACACAGGACTTAGAGACGTAGTCTCGCGATAACACACCACGTAGCTTTAGAAAGTGGCGTGTATGTTAACGCTGTGCCGTTGCAGACTGCTGTCTGCTGTATACAGCGTAGACATACACGTAGAAAGCTCAAAATGCGTACAGGTAACACGCCACTTGGCTTTAGAAATTTGCCGTGCATGTTTACGTGAAGTCATGATGCCACGTTGCTGTTTCAAACAAAGAGATTCAAGACCTTCCCTTGTAATGACCAAGACAACAAAGAACTAAAGTTATCTGTGCAGCTACTCCGCACGAAGAGGACAGACCCAGGGAGGGGGGAGCGTACCTTGCAGGTTTTTGTTTTCTCGTTTCACCGTCTCCAGATGATCGAGAGCTTCTTCGTAGCAGTTCTTGAGTTTGAAGAGCTCGGTGCTCAGACTGCGGGACTCTTTCTGGGACGCTTCCAGGTCCGTCTGACTCTCCTCGAACTTCAGCTTCCAGTCACTCAACACCTGCATCACACAAAAGCTCGTCTTATGTCTACATGTGGTGAGTAGCGTACTTGTAGTGCATTTCCTACTTTGTCTAAAATCATGTGAACAGGGTTCTCGTGAGGCCTTAAAAGTATTAAAAAACGTCTTGGATTTAATATTCTAAAAATAAGGCCTAAAAGGGTTGAATTTTATTTTATTTATATTTTTCATATCAGAAATATGGGTTTCTTTTAACCAAATTGCCCAAAATAAGTGTTTAAATAAAGACATAGAAAACGCCACGCAACAGAAACGCCACGCTCATGCCATTAAAAACGTCTTAAAAAGTCCGAAATGTAGCATGCAGAACCCCGGGGTTACACTCGGTGTTGCTGACCTTGTCGAAGTTGCGCTGCCTCTTGTCCAGAGCCAGAGCAGCAGCGTTGGATCGCTCCAGTTCCACCACCATGTCTTCGATCTCCGTCTGCAGACTCTGCTTGCTTTTCTCCAGCGAGGAACATCTGGCGTGAGACGTCTCCACGGCTTCCTCAACAGTCTGCAGTTTGACCACCAACTTCTTCCTGCAAACAACACAACCAAGCAGCCAGGTGTTTTGGGGTGGCTGTGGCTCAGTGGTAGAGCGGTTGCTTGTAAATAGGAAGGGTGGTGGTTTGATCCCTGCCCCTGCAGTCCCATGTCAAAGTGTCCTTGGACAAGACACTGAACCCTGAGTTGCCCCTGATGCTGCGCCATCGAAGTGGAAATGTGTGTGAATGTTTATCTGATGAGCAGGTGGCACCTTGTATGGCAGCATCGGCCATAGTGTCTGAATGTGTGTGAATGGTTCCTGTTCTATGTTAAAGAACTTTGAGTAGTCGTTAAAACTAGAAAAGTGCTATATAAAAACAGTCCATTTACATTCTTGGACTCGTGTCCAAACATGATATTATTATTCTTATTATTGGGTGAAATGTCAACGCCCTACTACGTACTTTGCATCCTCCAGCTCCTCTATCCGCAGCACGGCATCCGTCTCGTACTTGGTTCTCCACTGGACCACCTGACCGTTGGCTTTAGAGAGTTCTCTCTGCAGCTCGGCCCGGGCCTCCGTCTCCTCCTCCAGCTGCTCTCTCAGCAGACTGCTGTCGTGACGTGACGCCTGCACCGCGTGGGCCAGCGCCACGCGAGCCTGAAACACACAAACACACACACAGAGACACATACACAGACACACACACACACACACACACACACAGTACCGTAGTGTTAGTGCTGTCCGTATTATCTTGCAGTAATCAAGCCGCGTAACATTAAGCACTTAGTTTATTTAGTTAAAGTATTTTCTGTGTCGCCTTACTAATGCTAATGCCTTTATATATTCTATTGCCAATAGTGTCATTGGCCCTCTTTTATCAAAAGTGCGTACACCAAATTTCCAGCGTACACCCAAAACCACGGTGACTTTGAGATTTATCAATATGGACGTTGGCGTACGGCACGCTCAAATCCTACGCCAGCTCAGGAGGTGGTATTCATTTACGCACGTTTTGAGTTAGTGTGGAAATGCGCAGAAAAACAATTCCTAACACCACAAAACGCACTGACAAACTAAAAGAAGACCTCTATGCGCCGGTATGCAACATTGTTTTAGCCTGGGGGGGTTCTGTACAACATCTCGCAGGAAAACACGGTGCCATAAATGTAGTGATGGAGCCAGATGACCCCATGCCCGGAGAGCAGTGTCCAGCACAGCCCCAACTGGGGGCTATACCACGGAGACAGGATATTATTCCTCACTTTTAAAAGGTAGCCTATAGTGTTATGTTTGGCAATGATATTCAATACAGGAAACATGACGATGCACAACATTTTGATTTATTCTTCAGGTTTTTGTTTCTCTTTCAAGTAAATGATTTATTTCTGCCATTGACCGAGTTATTTTGGCTTGTATTTCCAGCCCCTCTGCTGTCAGGAGACAGGGTCCAGCATGGGGGAGGGGGCGGAGGACAAGCACTCCCCCTCAGCTGTTGCCTCGTTCCGACTCATGAAAAAAAACAAGAGTAAAATAAAAGACACTGCATAAACTCCGCTACCGTGTGTTTATTTAAATATAAGTACACCTACATATGTAGGCCTAAGAGATTGCAATAGAAGCCTGTATATTACTATTAGGATTATAGAAAAATTTATCGATGTATAAATTAAATAGGCTAAACTTCAGCTGGAGTCCGATTTACTACGGCAACACTGTTGACCACATCAGTGATCTCCTTCCATTCTGCATTCTTTCTACAACCTTTAATACCAGTTTTCAGGCTGACAAATAGTACACACTTTAATGCAAATGAACCGGAGATATCAGGGATTCAATCTCCACATCTGAAAAGTGCCGCTTCTCAGCCGGATTACGTCTCGCCATGTCGTGAATTGTAGGGGCGAGGCCTCAAAACCCAGAATATATTGGGGCGTGTTATTCTAATGACGATCGTTTTCAGCCGCGGTGTTTATCAAGGGCAGGTATTGCGTACACCTGGATTTCAAAGGTACGCACAGCTTCATAAATCAGGCGGTGAGAGGAGTGTAAGCATAATCTTACGCCAACATATACGCCCGTTTCTACGCAAGAATGATAAATGAGGGCCATTGTGTTTTTAACAGGAACAGTTGTTGTCAAGGGCAATGCAAGATAGCTTAGTTTCCTTAAACGTGTCCTCATCGGCTTGGTGTGTCCGGGCCTTTACCTTGCTCTCCTCCTCCAGCTGCCTCTTCAGATCTTCAAAGTTTTGGCAAACTCCGGCCTTGGAGCGCTGGAGCTGATTGATCATGGCGTCCCGCTCCTCCACACGCCGGCTGTACTCGGCTAGAGGAACAACACGGAGAGGCGGGTAAGTCGAGGCCTCATCTTAAGATTCATAAACTACCAGAATACTGACCCGAATATAAGTTACAAAATGTCAAAACACCTAGTAAAAACTGGCAGTCCAAAAGATAATAAGAAAGAAACGCCAAAAACTTTGGAAAAAAAATAAATGACAAAGACGAGAAAAGACAACATTTCGGGGGACAAAGAAAAAAAACGGCAAAAAATGTTGTCTGTCAACATAGGTGCTTGGCGCTCAAACATCCACAGAAAATACTGAGCCCCCACGTGTGCCAGACTGCCAGTAGGCTCCATTCATTTCAAATTAAACATTGCAGTTGGTGCTAAGTGGAGCGTCTGGTTCTGAAATGCAAACATTTTTTGACTACTTCTTTTTTAAAGGCTGTGCGCCTGCGTGAGCACCCACGGAGGAAAACATAAATCAGCGCCAATGCCTGTCACCATATTGGTTAGGGCCGGCTCTGTGGGAATGTTCATTGAAAAGTCTAGACCCCAAATATAAGACTACCCCACTTTTTCAAATGTATTTCGTGGAAAACTACTCTTATATTCGAGCCACTACGGTATTACTTTATTATTACTTTATATTTAAGATACATTCCTAACCTCATGCCTTTCAGGTGTGAATACATGTATTCATTCTCTTGTTAACTCATGTGTTGATGGTTGTATTATGGGCTAGAAAGGTTTATGATAGAGATTTGTGATTATTGTGTGTGTGTGTGTGTGTGTGTGTGTGTGTGTGTGTGTGTGTGTGTGTGTGTGTGTGTGTGTGTGTGTGTGTGTGTGTGTCGTACCGGTCTCTGTGAGAGCTCGCGCTTTCTGAGCCGAAGCTTCAGTCAGCTGTCTCTGCAGATCCTCCGCTCGGCTCCGGCTTTCATTCAGCTGGTCCTCAAAAACCTTGCACATCTTCTCCACAGTTCCCTGCACACACACACACAGAGACACACACACACACACACACACAGAGACACACACACACACACACACACACACACACACAGAGACACACACACACACACACACACACACACACACACACACATACACACACACACACACAGACAGACACACACACACACACAAACACACACACATACATACACAGAGACACACACACGCACAGACACACACACACAGAGACACACACACACACACAAATGAGGAGAAAGTTTGTGTTAAAGGCTGTTGGCATGATCCTTTAAAGGTCCCATGACATGGTGCTCTTTGGATGCTTTTATTTAGACCTTAGTGGTCCCCTAATACTGTATCTGAAGTCTCTTTTATATAGACCTTAGTGGTCCCCTAATACTGTATCTGAAGTCTCTTTTATTTAGACCTTAGTGGTCCCCTAATACTGTATCTGAAGTCTCTTTTATTTAGACCTTAGTGGTCCCCTAATACTGTATCTGAAGTCTCTTTTATTTAGACCTTAGTGGTCCCCTAAAACTGTATCTGAAGTCTCTTTTATATAGACCTTAGTGGTCCCCTAATACTGTATCTGAAGTCTCTTTTATATAGACCTTAGTGGTCCCCTAAAACTGTATCTGAAGTCTCTTTTATATAGACCTTAGTGGTCCCCTAATACTGTATCTGAAGTCTCTTTTCCCAAATTCAGCCTTGGTGCAGAATTACAGCTAATAGAGCCAGTCCCACAATGAGCTTTCCTTAGGATGTGCCATTTCTGTGTCTGTAGCTATTGAGGAGGAGAGAGGGGGGGCCTTGACCAACTGCCACTTTGCTCGTTTGAAAGCGATGATGTCTCTCTCTCTCTCTCATGGGGGGGGCAAATTCTCTGGGTGGGCAATGCACAGAAAGGGGAGGTAACCTTTCTCCTTATGACGTCATAAGGAGAAGATTCCTGATTGGTCCATCTGAACTTTCATTTTCTCAAAGGCAGAGCAGGATACCCAGGGCTCGGTTTACACCTATCACCATTTCTAGACACTGGGGGACCATAGACAGGCTGGGGGAACTCATATTAATGTTAAAAAAACCTCAAAGTGACATGTTCATGCCATGGGACCTTTAATGAGCCGTAGATTAAGATAGTTGGCATGCTTCTCTAACGAGCCCGTAGTTTTGTGGCGGTTACCTTGCTCCTTTAACGATCCGTAGTTTCGTGGCGTTACCTCGCTTGTTTAACGAGCCGTAGTTTAAGACGGTTACCATGCTCCTTTAACGAGCCCGTAGTTTGCTGTTAACAAGCCCGTAGTTTGCTGTTAACGAACCCATAACAGCCCGTAGTTTGCCAGCGGTTACCTTGCTCCTTTAACGAGCCCGTAGTTTGCTTGTGGTTACCTTGCTCCTTTAACGAGCCCGTAGTTTGCTGGTGGTTACCTTGCTCCTTTAACGAGCCCGTAGCTTGCTGTTAACGAGCCCGTAGCTTGCTGTTAACGAGCCCGTAGCTTGCTGTTAACGAGCCCGTAGTTTGCTGTTAACGAGCCCGTAGTTTGCCGGCGGTTACCTTGCTCGTTTAACGAGCCCGTAGTTTAAGACGGTTAACATGCTCCTTTAACGAGCCCGTAGTTTGCTGTTAACGAGCCCATAGTTTACTGTTAACGAGCCCGTAGCTTGCTGTTAACGAGCCCGTAGTTTGCTGTTAACGAGCCCGTAGTTTGCCGGCGGTTACCTTGCTTCTTTAACGAGCCGTAGTTTTGTGGCGGTTACCTTGCTCGTTTAAAGAGCCCGTAGTTTACTGGCGGTTACCTTGCTCGTTTAACGAGCCCGTAGTTTACTGGCGGTTACCTTGCTCGTTTAACAAGCCCGTAGTTTACTGGCGGTTACCTTGCTCGTTTAACGAGCCCGTAGTTTAAGACGGTTAACATGCTCCTTTAACGAGCCCGTAGTTTGCTGTTAACGAGCCCATAACAGCCCATAGTTTGCTGTTAACGAGCCCGTAGTTTGCCGGCGGTTACCTTGCTCCTGGCCAGCTGCTCCAGATTGGCGGCCAGGTCGTCGGCCTCCAGCCTGAACTCCACCTTCTCCTTCTCGGCCTTCAGTTTGGCTCTCTGCAGCGCGTCCATCTGCTCGCTGAGCTCGGCCACGGCGTCCGAGTGCTTCTTCCTCAGAGCCACCGAGGTCGCCTCGTGGTGAAGCCCCGCCTCCTCCAGCTCGCGCCGCATCTTCAGGAAGTCTGCTTCCCGCTTCCTGTTTCACACCAAGGCAGGTACAATATGGAGAAAGAAAAGAATTACAATTACAACAAAAATTAACAAAATAGTCAAACATTAAAATACTGAAACATCCAAAAAGCATAAAAAAAAGTCAAAAACATTAAAAAGAAACTTCAGAAAAAAACGTTGAAATGTAAAAAAAACTAAAAAAACATCGAAAGAAATGTCAAACTTTAAGAAGAAACGTCCAAAAACCTTCCCAGGCATATAAAAAACTTCAAAAAGCGTAAAGAGAACCCACATTTGGTGGGTTGGCGGTGTTATAGCCCTGCATATAGATTTACAGCCCTGCATATAGACATACATAAAATATATATATATATATATATATATATATATATATATATATATATATAATATAAATTGGTCTTAATGCCTTAATTAAAAAAAATGAGGAAAAATCCAACCTTTAAGGACACCAATTTTCTTTCTGAATGAATAATGTATCTTAAATAAATAAATGTTCTTCCTTAGAATACAGGGGGCATAAGTCAGTCCACCCCTATGTTAAATTCTCATAGAGGCAGGCAGATTTTTATTTCTAAACGCCAGTTATTTCATGGATCCAGGATACTATGCATCCTGATAAAGTTCCCTTGGCCCCCCACATCATCACATACCCTTCACCATACCCCCCACATCATCACATACCCTTCACCATACCCCCATACCTACAGATTGGCATGGGGTACTTTCCATAAGATCATCTCTCAATGCAAATCAAACCAGCTATTAGGCTAACATACATAACACAATGCTAATCTCTAGGTATGGTGAAGGGTATGTGATGATGTGGGGGGTATGGTGAAGGGTATGTGATGATGTGGGGGTATGGTGAAGGGTATGTGATGATGTGGGGGTATGGTGAAGGGTATGTGATGATGTGGGGGTATGGTGAAGGGTATGTGATGATGTGGGGGTATGGTGAAGGGTATGTGATGATGTGGGGGTATGGTGAAGGGTATGTGATGATGTGGGGGTATGGTGAAGGGTATGTGATGATGTGGGGGTATGGTGAAGGGTATGTGATGATGTGGGGGTATGGTGAAGGGTATGTGATGATGTGGGGGTATGGTGAAGGGTATGTGATGATGTGGGGGTATGGTGAAGGGTATGTGATGATGTGGGGGTATGGTGAAGGGTATGTGATGATGTGGGGGGTATGGTGAAGGGTATGTGATGATGTGGGGGTATGGTGAAGGGTATGTGATGATGTGGGGGTATGGTGAAGGGTATGTGATGATGTGGGGGTATGGTGAAGGGTATGTGATGATGGGGGGTATGGTGAAGGGTATGTGATGATGTGGGGGGTATGGTGAAGGGTATGTGATGATGTGGGGGTATGGTGAAGGGTATGTGATGATGTGGGGGTATGGTGAAGGGTATGTAATTATGTATCCTGGATCCATGAAATAACTGCCTCTATGAATTTAACATAGGGATGGACTGACTTTAGTGTCCAGCAGTTTAGATATTAATGGCTGCGTGTTGAGTTATTTTGAGGGGACAGCACATTTACACTGTTATACAAGCTGGACACTTTTTTTGATTGCTAAACAACAGTGGGCACAACTGGAGTCAAGTGTGCAAAACTCTAACTCCAGTCTGCACAGCAGCAGTTCATGTGGACCAAACTCTAGTTGGTTTCTCATCGCTTGAACACAGTTTTCAGAACTCTCCACACTTATCCCATGACTTTAACCTCAACCTGCACAACACTGTAGATTTACAGCACTTTGTTCAAATGCTAACACACTGCTGTCAGAACTGTTAACCACACATTCAACACAGAAGAGATTTCAGTCTGGTGCCTATCAAACACTGCTGATTGGGATTTTAGCTGAAAGCCTCAGCAGGTGTCTAGTTTTAGACTAGTTAGTGAACATATATGGTATTTATACAGAGAAAGCTCAGAAAGACTTTTTTTGTATATAAACACCAAATAAGAATGAAACAATTCTACACTGAACTGTTTGAGAGAAACCGGTAAAAGAGCAAAGATACCAACATGTCCAGGTAAGATGTCTGAGGTTATGTACACAGATATAAAAAAAAGTGAAAAACACTATATCTTTACAATAGTAAAACTGCGTTCTTACTGTTTTTCAGAAAGTAATGGCGGTGAAAGCAATAGAAACACCACATTCATTAGTATTTATAGATGATGAAGACATCCAATGTGATGAAGAAAACCTGCCACATGATGCTTGAGAGAGGCAGGATTAGTCACACTATTCTTTGGTACTGTTACGTATGTACCTTTAGTTTTTTTACCCAGTAATTCCATAAATTACTAGAGACAAAATACTTTATTGAAGAAAACTGATGATTTTCATTCCTTCTTGTTTACCTTATGTAAAAATTGGTATGTTATACAATCTATATTTTTTCCTTAAATAAACTATTGAGTAGTTCAAGTCACTCAAATTGTTCAAACTGTAAAGATGAAAAAGTTTGTATTTTCTGTATTGGTGTTTGATGCTAGTGTTTTTACCCTCAGTGTGTTCTGAGTGACAGTGTGTGTTATCTCAGTGTGTGTATGTGTGTGTGTGTGTGTGTGTGTGTGTGTGTGTGTGTGTGTGTGTGTGTGTGTGTGTGTGTGTGTGTGTGTGTGTGTTATCTCAGTGAGGATTGTGCATAGTGTTTGGCTGCACTGAGCCTGATGTGAACTGTTTAGCTCAGGTGACTGTAGGTAGTGCAGACTGTAGTTTGAGTTTTGCACGTTTGTGACTCCAGTTGTGCCCACTGTCGTTTAGCAACCGGAAAAAACTGTAATACTTTACATTGTAGCAAAGTGTAATTTTTTCAGTGTCCCATTAAAAGATATAATGAAATATTTACTAAAATGTGAGGTGTGTATTCACTTTTGTGAGATACTGTATGTTAAAGTCTGGATAATATATGTTCTTTGTATATCTGGAGTTGTAACAAAATAAATTTCCCCCTGGGATTATTAAAGTATTTCTGATTCTGATATTTAAACTGTGACCTGTTGAGAGCGATGTGAGCAGCAGATGCCCCCCCAGCCTCCTCCAGTTTCTCCCCCAGCTCCTCCAGCTCTCGGGCGATGTCGTTCCTCTGGCGTTCAGCTTTGGAGCGCCACGCTCGCTCCGCATCCAGGGCCTCCTCCAGCTCCTCGATACGAGTCTGAGGGAGCAAGTATTCACATTACTGCAGTAAAAGTACTAATACCACACTGTAAACAAGTTCTGTATTTCTGCTGTGTGTGTGTGTGTGTGTGTGTGTGTGTGTGTGTGTGTCTGTCTGTGTGTGTGTGTGTGTGTGTGTGTGTGTGTGTGTGTGTGTGTGGGTCTGTTTGTGTGAGTGTGTGTGTGTGTGTGTGTGTGTGTATGTGTGTGTCTGTGTGTGTGTGTGTGTGTGTCTGTCTGTCTGTGTGTGTGTGTGTGTGTGGGGTCTGTGTGTCTGTGTGTCTGTGTGTGTCTGTCTGTGTGTGTGTGTGTGTGTGTGTGTGTGGGTCTGTGAGTGTGTGTGTGTGTGTGTGTGTGTGTGTGTGTGTGTGTGTGTGTGTGTATGTCTGTGTGTCTGTGTGTGTGTGTGTGTGTGTCTGTCTGTCTGTCTGTGTGTGTGTGTGTGTGTGTGTGTGTCTGTGTGTGTGTGTGTGTGTGTGTGTGTGTGTGTGTGTGTGTGTGTGTGTGTGTGTGTGTGTGTGTGTGTGTGTGTGTGTGTGTGTGTGTGTGTGTGTGTGTGTCTGTCTGTGTGTGTGTGTGTGTGTGTGTGTGTGTGTGTGTGTGTGTGTGTGTGTGTGTGTGTGTGTGTGTGTGTGTGTCTGTGTGTGTGTGTGTCTGTGTGTGTGTGTGTGTGTGTGTGTGTGTGTGTGTGTGTGTGTGTGTGTGTGTGTGTGTGTGTGTGTGTGTGTGTGTGTGTGTGTGTGTGTGTGTGTGTGTGTGTGTGTGTGTGTGTGTGTGTGTGTGTGTGTGTGTGTGTGTGTGTGTGTGTGTGTGTGTGTGTGTGTGTGTGTGTGTGTGTTTCTGTGTGTGTGTGTCTGTGTGTCTGTGTGTGTGTGTGTGTGTGTGTGTGTGTGTCTGTGTGTGTGTGTGTGTGTGTGTGTGTGTGTGTCTGTATGTGTCTGTATGTGTGCGTGTGTTTGTGTGCATGAAAAAAAGAAAAGACTCAACATTTGGTACTGAAGTACAGTACTGGAGTAAATGTACGTAGTTACATCCCACCCACCTGCAGCTCTCTGATCTGCTTCTGAAGATGAGTAATCAAACTCAGTTCGTCCTCCAGTTTGGACTGAAGCTGAACCGACTCAAAGTCTTTCCTTCAGCAGAGAGACCGAAAAACAAGTTTGAGTTTATTATAAGGATCCCCAATCAGTTGTAATGTCTTCCTGGGGTCCAAAACAATATTAAATCAGACAATATTCAAACATTTTATGATATGTACAGGAATAAACATAAACTCTTAACATGTTTAAATCAAAATTACAAGGAAACACTGAATAAACTTTGAAAAAACTAAAGTCTGACTCCATCTCACATCCTGAGGGTCCTATCCTGCAGCCCAAAGCCCAAGTTTCCAATCCAGCGCCCACGTCATTTAAATAGCAAATTAAAATAGGTCCCTAGATGTTACAGACAAATCAGACGATGTTTGATAGTTTTAAGTCTTTGTAGTGAATTTAAATCATGTGAACATTGTCAACAACCAATGGGTGCAAAAAGTGGAGAAAAGTTTCATCCCACGGGAGTTTTATGACCTTACACCAATCAACGGAGACGCAGGGGGCCCACCCAACTCTAGCAAGACTCTCAGGATTTCATTCAGATATTATCAGACATTGGTCTGAGACAGAGGAGTCAGATATTAGACATTAGTCTGAGACAGAGGAGCCACTTGAATATTCGTTTGGTATCAGGTCGGCCTAATTTGAGCTTTGTCCTTGTGGAGAAATGGTCTCATCATGCAGGCAGAAATGCTACCACTTAAATCAACCAATCAGATTAAATACAAACGGTTAAATCAAAGTTAAAAACAGCCCACACGTGTTTTCTTACTTCTTGAGTCTCTCGTCCAGCTCTTCCTTCTGGCTCTCCAGCTCCCTCACTGAGGCCTGGGACAGCTTCAGATCCCCCTCCAGCTTCCGTTTGGTTCGTTCAAGATCCGCACGCACCTTCTTCTCCTGCTCCAAGGAACTTTCTACCTGCAGGGAGGAGGGGGGCTGTCAGTGAGCGTTGAACGCTAACAGCTATTGAGTGAGGATAGCATGAGCCACTAAGGACGACTAAGGCCTATATAAAAGAGACTTCAGATACAGTATTAGGGACCACTAAGGTCTATATAAAAGAGACTTCAGATACAGTATTAGGGACCACTAAGGTCTATATAAAAGAGACTTCAGATACAGTATTAGGGGACCACTAAGGTCTATATAAAAGAGACTTCAGATACAGTATTAGGGGACCACTAAGGTCTATATAAAAGAGACTTCAGATACAGTATTAGGGGACCACTAAGGTCTATATAAAAGAGACTTCAGATACAGTATTAGGGGACCACTAAGGTCTATATAAAAGAGACTTCAGATACAGTATTAGGGGACCACTAAGGTCTATATAAAAGAGACTTCAGATACAGTATTAGGGGACCACTAAGGTCTATATAAAAGAGACTTCAGATACAGTATTAGGGGACCACTAAGGTCTATATAAAAGAGACTTCAGATACAGTATTAGGGGACCACTAAGGTCTATATAAAAGACTTCAGATACAGTATTAGGGACCACTAAGGTCTATATAAAAGAGACTTCAGATACAGTATTAGGGGACCACTAAAGTCTATATAAAAGAGACTTCAGATACAGTATTAGGGGACCACTAAGGTCTATATAAAAGAGACTTCAGATACAGTATTAGGGGACCACTAAGGTCTATATAAAAGAGACTTCAGATACAGTATTAGGGGACCACTAAGGTCTATATAAAAGAGACTTCAGATACAGTATTAGGGGACCACTAAGGCCTATATAAAAGAGACTTCAGATACAGTATTAGGGGACCACTAAGGTCTATATAAAAGCATCCAAAAAGCAGCCTGTCATAGGAGCTTTAATATTTCTAAATTTGACACTTGGGTGAGATCTTTTCTTACGTTGTCGACTTGCTGTTCGAGCCGAGCTTTGGCCTTGGCGAGCATGTTGACTTTGTCTTCTTGAGCCTGGCGGTCAATCAGCGCCTGCTGGTGGGCTTCCTGCAGCGCCGCGTTCTCTCTGCTCAGAGACGCGATGGATTCATCCAGAACACACATCTCATGGGACAGGTTCTTCACCTGCAGACACACACACAAACAATATATATATATATATATATATATATATATATACAGTACAGGACAAAAGTTTGGACACACCTCATTCAAATGCGTTTCCTTTTTATTTTCATGACTATTTGCATTGTAGATTCTCACTGAAGGCATCAAAACTATGAATGAACACATATGGAATTATGTACTTAACAAAAAAGTGTGAAATAACTGAAAACATGTCTTATATTTTAGATTCTTCAAAGTAGCCACCCTTTGCTTTTTTATTAATAAGGGACAAAAATTCCACTAATTAACCCTGACAAAGCACACCTGTGAAGGTAAAACCATTTCAGGTGACTACCTCATGAAGCTCATTGAGAGAACACCAAGGGTTTGCAGAGTTATCAAAAAAAGCAAAGGGTGGCTACTTTGAAGAATCTAAAATATAAGACATGTTTTCAGTTATTTCACACTTTGTTGTTAAGTACATAATTCCATATGTGTTCATTCATAGTTTTGATGCCTTATGGGTGGTGGTGTTAATGGAGCAGTGGATATGACACGTGCCTTTGGTTTGGGAGATCTGGGTTCAATTCCCACTGTGATACATCAACCAATGTGTCCCTGAGCAAGGCACTTAACCCCTAGTAGCTCCAGAGGAGTGTGACCTCTGACTTATAGAGCAACTGTAAGTTGCTTTGGATAAAAGGGTCAGCTAAATGACATGTAATGTAATATATGAATAGAGTTATAGGATTATGCTTAACGTACCTTGTTCTCTGCTCCATGTCTCTCTTTCTCCACTTTGGCGAGCGTCATCTCCAGGTCGTCCACGTCTCTCTTCAGTGACATCACTTCCTCCTCCAGCTGGCGTTTCTTGGACGTCATGGTGAGGGTCACCTCCTCCTCATCCTCCAGGCGCTCCTGCGTCTCCTTCAGCTTCGACTCCATGGAGATCTTCGTCTGGATCAGCTGGTTGCAGCGCTCCTCGGCATCCGACAGGTTCTCCTGCTCCTGGAGGAGACAGAGGGAGACACATGGGACAGAGTGAGGGACAGAGACAGGTTCTCCTGGAGGAGACAGAGGGAGACACATGGGACAGAGTGAGGGACAGAGACAGGTTCTCCTGGAGGAGACAGAGGGAGACACATGGGACAGAGTGAGGGACAGAGACAGGTTCTCCTGGAGGAGACAGAGGGAGACACATGGGACAGAGTGAGGGACAGAGACAGGTTCTCCTGGAGGAGACAGAGGGAGACACATGGGACAGAGTGAAGGACAGAGACAGGTTCTCCTGGAGGAGACAGAGGGAGAAACACAGGACAGAGTGAGGGACAGAATTTCTTCCCAGCGAACCGAACCCTACGCTTGCACTCGGCGCGCTACGCTGGTCGCCATAATGACAGTGCCGTTGATTTTGGGAAGGTGTTTACGTAGGGGGAGCGTTCAATGCAGCAGGCTGTGAGAAAGTGGACATGGATCTGGTGAGCAGTAGGCTGTGAGAAAGTGGACATGGATCTGGTGAGCAGTAGGCTGTGAGAAAGTGGACATGGATCTGGTGAGCAGTAGGCTGTGAGAAAGTGGACATGGATCTGGTGAGCAGTAGGCTGTGAGAAAGTGGACATGGAACTGGTGAGCAGAAACAGTTGTTGTTTGGCAGTACTTTCAGTCAAAAGAAGGCCATTCAAGTCCAGCTACATGTTCAATCTGTTCAATGCTGATTGGTCTGGTGGTGGCGAGGACCCTAAACTATACACAACATGGCCGCTGTTACAACATCTGGTCTGAAACATCTGGAAGAATACGAGTTGTGCACGAAGGAATCTCCAGACAGCAGCCAGAATGCAGCAACTTCAGGTACAGCAAAGGAAGGACAGTCCCTGTTTACTTCATTCATGTGTTTACTGGATTCATGGACTGAGGATGGGAGGAGGAGTCAGCACAATCTCAACCAGGGGATTTGGTATTCGGCCCAACCCCAAAAATCTGGATTCAGTGCATTGCTAGTTAAAATAACAATGAAATGCTGCGTTATTGACTTTAACCAGGTTTTTTATTGGTAAATGGCAAATCACTTTCCGCTGCCTCAAAATAGCAATACTCCCAGAATGCACCTGAACACACCTCCCTGTAAGACCAGCACGCCCAGAATGCACCTGAACACACCTCCCTGTAAGACCAGCACGCCCAGAATGCACCTGAACACACCTCCCTGTAAGACCAGCACGCCCAGAATGCACCTGAACACACCTCCCTGTAAGACCAGCACACCCAGAATGCACCTGAACACACCTCCCTGTAAGACCAGCACACCCAGAATGCACCTGAACACACCTCCCTGTAAGACCAGCACACCCAGAATGCACCTGAACACACCTCCCTGTAAGACCAGCACGCCCAGAATGCACCTGAACACACCTCCCTGTAAGACCAGCACGCCCATGGGCCACAGATGGGTGCAGGTGCATTTCCGATTTAAATGATGCGGGTGCTGGACGGGAAACTGACAACTGCGTCAGGCTTAACCCTTATGTTTTCCTCGGGTCAAATTTGACCCGTTTTCAAAGTTTTTTTATATCAGAAAATTTTGGACCTCGATAAAGCGTCGAAAAAGTAAAAAAAAAAAAAAAAAGAAAGATGTTAAAAAAGCAACAACAAAAAAAAATGGTCAAAACTGCAAAAAAACCCATCAAAAACATAAAATATAAGCACCAAAAACATTGAAAAAGTGCCAAAAACAATGGGGAAAAGCTGGTAAAAAAAAATGTCAGAAAAAGCGATTCAAATGTTGAAAAAGTGACCAAAATAATGGGAAAAAAATCACTAAAATGTAAATTACAAAACTTTGAAAAAAGTGCCTGAAACATTGGGATAGGGACAACACACAAGTGTTTTTTTTTTAATGGTTGACGGGAAGACGACACGCGGGTTCAACTAGCAAAGACACTAAGTGCGTCAGGCGTGGCTTGGCTTGGCGCCGGGGGCGAGATAGGACCCTAGGTGTGTTTGACACTTACAGCTTGAAGCTGTAGAGCCAGGTCCTTCTTCTCCTCCACCAGGACCATGTGCTGCTCCTCCGCCTCTCGCCGCTTTAACTCCGACCTGACGGAGAAACACCAGTCAGAAAACACGGAGCAGCAGACAGATGATAGAAAGCACAATCTCAAACTCAAGGGACAAATCCAGCCTCCCCTCTGTCTCTCTCTCTGTCTCTCCCCCCCTCCCCTCTCTCTCTCTCCCTAGTAATACTGACTTTGACTCCACCCCTGGTGTAAAGTCTCTCTGATGTAAGCGTGTCCGGTGGATGGTGAACCGACCTGTCGTAGGCCTCTTTTAACTTGTTGAACTCGTCGTTGAGAGCGGCGAGCTGTTTCTCCACCTGGGCGCTCTTCAGCAGCGGCTTCAGCTTGTAGAACATCATCATCCAGGGCCAGGTCCTCACGGAGAAGAAGGCCCGCAGGTTGAACTGGATCACCGTCACCGCGTCCCTGAGAGACACAGAGACACACATCATGGAACACGCTTCAGCACTTAGGTTAACGTCAGCTGGACAGTCGGTTTACTGGCCGCTGGACTAATAGAGAGAAGAAAGACAAACACTTTCAAATAAAGGAGAACTAAACATCAAATAAACATTGGGGAAAAAAAGTCAAAAAAAGCTTTTAACATTTTTTTTTTTTTTAATGTCAAAAGCGTAAAATATTTCGAGAATAAGTCAGTAATGTTGAAACCACCAAAAGCATCAAAGACCTTTTCCCCCGGGACATCAGGCAACCAATAGGGCTCCTGCACACTGGCTGGGTGGCGTGTCCGTGTTTATTTGGGTTCCCATGGTAACAGGTTAGAGCGTGCACACTGCCTGCGTGACACGCGCGGCTCGAGCTGCACCGAAAACTCGTGCGTGCTAGAAATAGAACCGGCGCCTATTTTTCACGCGACACGGCAGCGTGTTGGAAGCGTTTCCAGACAAAATAGAATAGGAAAAGATGTTTATATGTCATTTAGACACTAATACATTTAATAAATGACATGTTGATGGTCGAGGTTTGGCCATAAATGCGGATATATGAATGTCATTTAAAATAATAATAAATAATTAGATTTTCTAATATGTCACCTGTCAATCCAGAGGGAAATATTCTGTAGCCTATTCTGCCGTCAATATTGCCGACGTTGTCTATGCTGTCGGATCAGTATATATTTATGTCTATATTTATGGGAAACATCCACGTGTCCAGACGAGGCTAGCGGCAGCAGCAGCGCCGCGTCAGACACCTTTCTGGTGGGGAAAGACGTAGAAAACACCACGCAGCCGCCACGCTCACGCCACGCAGGCCGTGTGCAGGAGCCCTTACTGTTAAACCCTGAGAACTGCATCATCCAGCCGACATGTTTTCCCAAACGTATCCAATCCCCTTTACTCAGTTTTTGCTGTTGTTTGTGATATTAATATGAGTTAAGCTGAGGGTTGTGATATTATATTAATATGAGTTGTGGTATTAATATGAGTGAAGCTGATGGTCGTGGTATTATATTATTATTATGAGTGAAGCTGATGGTCGTGGTATTATATTATTAATATGAGTTAAGCTGATGGTTGTGGTATTAATATGAGTTAAGCTGATGGTTGTGGTACTGACCTTTGCAGCATCATCTTGTCTCTCTGCATCCTCATCAGCTTCCCTCTGGCCATGGCCTGGACGATGGTGAGGATCTGAGACAGACGAACGTCCCTCATGTCCTCCAGGTGACCCAGCAGCCCCGCCTTAAAGAACACCTGAGAGCACAGAGGACATCAGAGACAGGACCTCTCTCTTTCTGTCTGTCTGTCTGTCTGTCTGTCTGTCTGTTTGTCTGTGTGTCTCTAGCCCCCTCTTAAATAACACCTGAGAGCACCGAGGACATCAGAGACGGGACCGTATAGAACAATATCTATGGACGGGACTATGTCCTCTTCATCTCATCTTTACACACACACGGAACTGGTGTCAACAGTAACGGCAGGGACATGCTGGCAGCAAAATCTGTCTCTCTGTCTGTCTGTCTGTCTGTCTGCCAGGGACACACTGCAGAGTGATCGTAGATAATCTGAACGGGCATCAAAGTGAAAATGGCTCCGCTTACATGGCCAGGGTGTGTGTAAGTCTTATTTTTGTATTATTCAAAGTATTTGTTTAACAAAAAATGCTGTAGTATAAGTGTGCAGTAGTATTATTCCCAGTACTGGTGCTGTAGTATTATTCCCAGTACTGGTGCAGTAGTATTATTCCCAGTACTGGTGCAGTAGTATTACTGGTGCAGTACCTTGGTGTGTCCGAACTTGTACTGGGTGCGGTCGATGTCCAGAGAGAAGAGCAGTTTCTCCACGGCCTTCCTGCTGTCCACGAAGGAGTCCTCTGGGATCGCTGAGGGGTTCAAGATGCGATACCTGAGGAGGGAGAGTACACACAGAGTTTTTAAGGAGAGGACACACAGAGTATTTAAGAGTAGAAAGGTCTCTGCAGGAGCAGAAATGTGAGTAATTAAAGAGTAACTTTGTGTTTTTCAACCTGAACCCGACAGTATCTCCATGTTTCTGTGTGTGAGTGTGTGATGGGAGAACAATCTCTGAAACTGGTCCAGTATTAAACCAGAACCAAGCTGTATTGTAACTTAAATATGTGTGTATGTGTGTGTTTGTGTATCTGTCTGTCTGTCTGTCTGTGTGCGTGCGTGTTTGTGGAACGGACCGTTGTTTGAACTCAGCATACAGGATCCGGTTTGGAAAGCCCTTCCTGCAGATCCTGATCCCCTCGAGCACTCCGTTACACCTGAGCTGGTGGAGCACCATGAAGGGATCGATCACACCTGGAGACCACATCAGCACACTTCAGTCTTCAACCAGGATAGTTTACGATTGGACCAATGGGGGCCGGGCATCGCCAAGGATTCCCCAAATCAATTCCGATTCCCAAAGTCTCGATTGGATTACATGTCAGATTGAATATTAAAGGTCCCAGTTTATCTTGGATATAAGATAGATTCTCAGAGAGCTTCTGCTGTAAACTGTACAAGCAAGAAGCAATCCTCAAACATGTTTTATTATCAGTCCTTCCAGAAAAATGCGGAGTTTTTTTTGTGATTGTCGCGGGCAAAAGTCGTTGATTATGCGGCATTTCTTAAAAAATGGGATGGAATATGCTATATTGAAGGAACTTGCAAAAAATGCAGTTGATGAAAAAGAGAGAAAAAAATGTATTCCCCGTGCGCCTATTGCACATATTATGGCCTAAAACTCAGCTGCTGTTGTTTTGTTACCTGGGTTTTTGCTGTCGTTGGGGATGATGCAGCGAACAAAATGAGGCTGCGTGCTGCGCAGGTTAGCCATCAGCTTCTTCAGATTCTCCTGCATTTAAACACACAATCAGACTACAGAGCTGGAGAATATCATCATGTCTCACAACAAAGGTCTCTACTAATCATCCCGTAACACCTGTCAGAATCACCTGTCAGACTCACCTGTATGAGTCACAGTATAAGGCTACATTACATAGCTACGTTTTCCTTTGAAAGGAATATCTTCTGCTACGTTTCCCCCTCTCATTCCCCCTGCTCTGGTGTTTCCCCCTCTCATTCCCCCTGCTCTGGTGTTTCCACCTCTCATTCCCCCTGCTCTGGTGTTTCCCCCTCTCATTCCCCCTGCTCTGGTGTTTCCACCTCTCATTCCCCCTGCTCTGGCATTTTCCCCTGCTCTGGCGTATCCCCCTCTCATTACCCTTACTCTGGCGTATCCCCCTCTCATTCCCCTGCTCTGGCGTATCCCCCTCTCATTACCTTTACTCTGGCGTATCCCCCTTCTCATTCCCCCTGCTCTGACGTTTCCCCCTCTCATTCCCCCTGCTCTGACGTTTCCCCCTCTCATTCCCCCTGCTCTGGCGTATCCCCCTTCTCATTCCCCTGCTCTGACGTTTCCCCCTCTCATTCCCCCTGCTCTGACGTTTACCCCTCTCATTCCCCCTGCTCCAGCGTTTCCCCCTCTCATTCCCCCTGCTCTGACGTTTACCCCTCTCATTCCCCCTGCTCCAGCGTTTCCCTCTCTTATTCCCCCTGCTCTGGTGTTTCCGAGCAGTGTGCAGAGTCTCCATGCTGCCTCCTGTTGATGTCCAGTATACCAGGATGATGATGAGATATGAGGTTTGGGGCGTGTTAGTTTAAACAGAGATCAGTTCTTCTACTGGAGATAAACCACTCGGTGCACCGAGATCAATTTTGGCTCAAAACTCAAACGCTTAAAAACCAAAACGTAGCGCTGGAGATGGCGCCTAACTCACCTTGTGTAGCTGTGAAACTGTCTGGAATGAAGCAGCTTTCCTTCTCCTTCCTTCAGCCTTCGGATCACCGGCTAAAACAACAGCAAAAACAATCCTTGTTTACTAGAGTCTTACTTGTAGTCCTTTCCTATATTAATTTCTTTTAAAGTGTGCTGATCTGCTCCAGTTTGGGATCTGTTTGTTTGTGACTCTTTAAGTATTTAAATTGTTTGTGTAGTTACCCATCTCCGAGCTGATGTAGTTCTCAAACAGTCCAGCCATGAGTTTGTGGGAGGATTTCTGGAACAGCGCGACCACTGTCTCATTAAGAGGATCTCTGTTCTTATCCAGCCATCCTGTGATGTTGTACGGCACCTACAGTGAGACACAAATACAGTAAAAACTGTCAATATGGTTTTTAAATCATTCTCCATTGTGAAATCAACCTTGGATTACTACACAGGCTTCTATTTGAATCCTAAAATCTTATTCTACAGTCTCCTTTGTGTCGATCATCTCAGGAAACCCAAATGGTGTAGAGTTCCCCAGGGCACCATTCTTGGGCCTCTTTTTTTTCCACCTTTAATTGATAGGATATCTAGGTGAGAAAGTGCAGGAAATTGTCACAGGTCGGACTCGAACCCTGGACCTCTGCGTCGAGGCTTAAGCCTCTCAGTATATGTGCGCCTGTTCTACCCACTGAGCCAACCCGGTCAACTTTGGCCTCTTTTTTTTTCAGAATCTACATGCTCCCATGAGCTGAAATAATGGAAAACATTATATCCTACAAAGGATTTTTAGCGGCCTTTACAGTTAAATTTAGCCGAGAAAAGGTGAGCCGGGTACAGAGCACTATGAGGTGACTGTCCTTTCAGAAGCCGTTACGGTTGTGTTTAGCCGACAAAAAGGAGAGGGGTCTGGCTGCACACCTCCACTGTCGAGACGCAAAGTGAGTGTCATGCAGCGACGACAGTAAAGTTTAGACACCAAAACAACTGGTTAGGAATAGAAAAAAAGATTGTGGTTTGGATTAAAACACTCCCAGGACATGAACACCTGTTTCCTGGGTGAAAGTCTTGTGTTTTCTCCTTAACTTCTCCAGGACATGAACACCTGTTTCCTGGGTGAAAGTCTTGTGTTTTCTCCTTAACTTCTTCCAGGACATGAACACCTGTTTCCTGGGTGAGTCTTGTGTTTTCTCCTTAACTTCTTCAGGACATGAACACCTGTTTCCTGGGTGAGTCTTGTGTTTTCTCCTTAACTTCTTCAACAGTCTTGTTTCCTGGGTGAAAGTCTTGTTTTCTCCTTAACTTCTTCCAGGACATGAACACCTGTTTCCTGGGTGAAAGTCTTGTGTTTTCTCCTTAACTTCTTCCAGGACATGAACACCTGTTACCTGGGTGAAAGTCTTGTGTTTTCTCCTTAACTTCTCCAGGACATGAACACCTGTTTCCTGGGTGAAAGTCTTGTGTTTTCTCCAGGGACTTCTTCAGGGACCTCTTCTCCCCAGCTTGAAAGCCTTAATTATTATTATAAATGTTGAATACATACCAATTATCATACATACCAATTTTCAAATGGTACACGAGAACAGCCTGCGGTAATTAAAACTGGCCAATTCCAATTGGCGCCAAATTGAGCGAGGTACCTCTGCGATGATCAACAGTAAACAGTAACAGTTCAGTAAAACAACAATATAAGCTGACACTCACCACTCCAGCGTAGTGAACCAACTCAAAGTGCGTCTCATATTTGCGCTTCTTGTCCAGCCGTGGCCGCTGGAAGTTGGCCGACTTCCCAAGATGGTTGTCGTAGAGTTTGGTTTTAAAGCTGTTGTCCGTGGCCTTGGGGAACATGCACTCCTCCTCCAAGATGGACAGAAGACCCATGGGCTGAAACATATCATCATCAATGTCATATTGGTTAACCGTTTAAATGATCTCTAACTCCAGGATGTCAAAGATACATGAGCTTGTACTTGTACCACAAGCCATAAAAGGCTTAAATCATTCAAAATAAGCTAGATGTCCAGCTGGCCTGGTCATAACCAAGGGTGTATAGATTATTGTAGTGTGTGATGTATGGACTGTTTGTTTGTTATGTCCGATAAAGTTATCTACTACTACTACTACTACTACTACTACTACTGCTACTATTACTACTACTAGGCTCGTTGGAGATGAACTGCGCCTCGCCTGTAAAGTAGATGAGAGCAGGCACCAGCAGCCGGGGGCGGTGACAAAAGTCAGCTCTCATGTCGGACAGTTTACAGCTGATTCCAGCAGCCTTCAGGCTGAACAGGAAGTGACATAAACACTGTGGGCCGATTTTGATTTAATAAAATGTTATCAGCTATCAGCTCCTACCCAGTCTCCAGTTGTTTTTATTATGACAGAGTAGCTGTCAGAATTCTCTACATGCGATTTGTTGAGTCCGTTGATGATTTTAATTAACAACAGACTGTAGATAACCTGGTCTCTCTGACTTCTAAATGTCACTATCAGCCACACAACATGTGTTCTGTACAGAATAAGCCTTTAAATCAGACAAATCGCAGTTAAAATCCCTCCAAATCAAAATCAATAAAATATAAAAAGTTTATATAAAACGTCATCATGTTGAGTCGATTCTGAACCAATCAGCTGTTGGATCAGCTGAGAGCCTGGCGTTTCCCAGCATGCCCCCTGGGTCCGCCTGGGTCTTGCAGTCAGTGGAGAGCAACTGCGGCGCCTGGCTCTTAAAACTGCGGCCACCTTGATCTTGTGAGATTATCGTTGCCCACGTGTGCATGACGTCTGAGCAAGTCGGACACAAATCTAACAATTCTGCGCAGATCTGGCTCATCTCAAACGACCCTAATACTACTACTAATTTACAAGCGCAGTGAGAGATATCATGACAAAACACACCTTCTCTATGAGGTCTATGCAAGCCTGTAAGTCCAAACCGAAGTCTATGAAGGTCCACTCTATCCCCTCGGTCGTGTACTCTTCCTGCTCCTGGATGAACATGTGGTGGTTGAAATACTGCTGCAGCTTCTCGTTGGTGAAGTTGATGCACAGCTGCTCAAAGTTATTGAACTGCAGAGAGAGATAAACAGTATAGTTGTTGTGAATCACAGATTTTAGAAATGATGGAATTATGTGTCCAAGCAACCCCCACGGATCGGTTTTAAGAGACCTAAACTAAATCTGTTGGTTTCCGTTAATATAAATATAGATATCTGTGCTTTTATGCTTTTTTGATAATTGATGTCCTTTATTTTAAAACGCTCCCGCCCGTTAGGATTGTGGGTTCCTGTGGTCATTTATCCTGTTTTATTTTGTTAACTCTTACTTAAAAGGTCCCATGACATGGTGCTCTTTGGATGCTTTTATATAGGCCTTAGTGGTCCCCTAATACTGTATCTGAAGTCTCTTTTATATAGAACTTAGTGGTCCCCTAATAGTGTATCTGAAGTCTCTTTTATATAGGCCTTAGTGGTCCCCTAATACTGTATCTGAAGTCTCTTTTATAGACCTTAGTGGTCCCCTAATACTGTATCTGAAGTCTCTTTTATATAGACCTTAGTGGTCTCCTAATACTGTATCTGAAGTCTCTTTTATATAGACCTTAGTGGTCCCCTAATACTGTATCTGAAGTCTCTTTTATATAAGCCTTAGTGGTCCCCTAATACTGTATCTGAAGTCTCTTTTATATAGGCCTTAGTGGTCCCCTAATACTGTATCTGAAGTCTCTTTTATATAGGCCTTAGTGGTCCCCTAATACCGTATCTGAAGTCTCTTTTATATTGACCTTAGTGGTGTGGCTTTGACCAACTGCCACTTTGCTCGTTTGAAAGCCATGATGTCTCTCTCTCTCTCTCATGGGTGGGCCAAATTCTCTGGGCGGGCAAAGCTGAGAAAGGGGAGGTAACCTTTCCCCTTATGACCTCATAAGGTGAAGATTCCTGATTGGTCCATCTGAGCTTTCATTTTCTCAAAGGCAGAGCAGGATACCCAGGGCTCGGTTTACACCTATCACCATTTCTAGCCACTGGGGGACCATAGGCAGGCTGGGGGAACTCATATTAATGTTAAAAAAACCTCATAAAGTGACATTTTCATGCCATGGGACCTTCTTTTGATTGATTCCTGTTTCGCTTGGTTTACTTCCTGTATTATTTTGTAATGTTTGGTTCCATGTGTCTTGGTTTAGCTTTGTTTTCCAGTTGAGTCTGATTTTTCCCTAAAGTTGCCCCTGTATTTAATGCCCTCTGTTCTTTTCAGTCGAGTTGGATCTGTTTGGATTACTTAGAATTCCTCATGGGGGTGACAGAAACTACACACTATAGCTTTAATAACATAAAGGATGTCATGTGATTTGCGCCATTGCTTCAGAAAAGCATTTGTCACTTAGAAGTAGTTCAGTTGTAGTAAATTTCAATGGTTACATTGACGCTCTTGCAAATTTGTTTACAAGAGGACAATGTTTTTCATAGATCTAGCCTCCTTGATTATTGATTGATGTATTTAACTTTAAAATGTACTAAAAGTTTATTCCATGGAAGCATTCGGACACACCAAAGAGGGTCCGAGGTCTACCCACCACAGTCCCACAAAATCCTTTAGGAAACACTGGGGCCAATAGTGAACATGGACACAGTAATGTTTGATGTCTCTGTCATTCTCTCCTCTTTACCTCAAAGATCTCAAAGCCGGCGATGTCGAGGACTCCGATGAAGTACTGGCGAGGCAGAGCGGTGTACAAGGACGAGTTGATACGACTCACCAACCACTTGAACATCCGGTCGTAGGTGGCTTTGGCCAGAGCTGCCACTGCATAGTAGACCTACACACACATGTCGGGGTCATTTTAATGTGTCTACTGTTACAGGATGGAGTACAGACACAACTTGGGAGGCACCGAATCCAGGATTGGTTTCAGATTCGGCTGAATATTGGGCTTTTTGATGTGGTTTGGTTTCTGCTGAACCTTAGAAATTGTTCCCAGGGAACCGAACCCTACTCTTGCACTCGGCGCGCTACGCTGGTCACCGTAGTGAGGGCGCCATTGATTACAGGAAGGTGTTTACGTAGGTCGAGCGTTCAATGCAGCAGGCTGTGAGGAAGTGGACATGGATCTGGTGAGCAGAAACAGTTGTTGTTTGGCAGTACTTTCAGTCAAAAGAAGGCCATTCAAGTCCAGCTACATGTTCAATCTGTTCAATGCTGATTGGTCTGGTGGTGGCGAGGACCCTAAACTATACACAACATGGCCGCTGTTACAACATCTGGTCTGAAACATCTGGAAGAATACGAGTTGTGCACGAAGGAATCTCCAGACAGCAGCCAGAATGCAACAACTTCAGGTACGGCAAAGGAAGGACAGTCCCTGTTTACTTCATTCATGTGTTTACTGGGTTCATGGACTGAGGATGGGAGGAGGAGTCAGCACAATCTCAACCAGTGGATTTGGTATTCGGCCAAACCCCAAAAATCTGGATTCGGTGTATCCCTAGACACAACAGACAATAATTGATTGGTGTGTTACCTGTTCCACAGTCTGTCCTTTGACGATGAACTCGTGTCCAACTTTGACGCGGGGGTTCAGCAGGCCCTTCAGCAGGTCGGCAGAGCTGATGCCCATCAGGTAGGCTGCCTTATCCACACCTTAACATAACACAACACACAGCTCATCAGGTAGGCTGCCTTATCCACACCTTAACATAACACAACACACAGCTCATCAGGTAGGCTGCCTTATCCACACCTTAACATAACACAACACACAGCCCATCAGGTAGGCTGCCTTATCCACACCTTAACATAACACAACACACAGCTCAGCTCATGTGCCAGTAATGTCTGACTGCATGTTCCACGATTATAGTCCGTGGCTGTGTCTCAAACCGCACACTTCCGTCAGTATACTGCTAATGGTCACTGACCACTTCCTGCCGTAGCGCCCACTTTGGATGCTTAGTATTGTCCCAAAAAGGAACACTTACGTTAAAATACTTAACCGAAAAAATCTGAATTAAAATCTGTTAAACTGGCCTTTGTTGATCTGAAATGAAGACAGATTCAGCAACTGCACGGCCTGTTTCTCTCTTCAAATGTTCTCAGAAATACGTTTCAGTGAACTATTTTAGTACAATATGAGATTGTATTCTGAACAAGCCGCCCGTTATGCTCTGTTGTGAAATCCGGGAGAAGCCACGTGACGTGTTCGTCCAATCAGCTGCCGGTCGACGTCCCTGGTCCCTCCCCTTTCCGCTGCGTAGTCAAGATGGCGCCCGTTTAGTGCGAGTAGGGTCCATCGTTCCACACTGAACTTTCTGACCGTTTTTAGGGGGTCATCCTGGTACTTTCAGTGTGTTATCTACACGATATACTTAAAACTAAGTGTTGGAAGTGTGCAAGTAGGCGCTTTGAGACACAGCCTCTGTCTGGATGAACGGAAGTACATTTCCAGGACATCTCCTTCCTCTCTCTGTGTGTTTCTGTTCTCAAACTCCGTTGTCTTCGGGACACAACAACAGACTTGTAGCTAGCGAGCTCCACGCTGAAAATGTCAAGTTATGAAGAACATGTGGACGATACAACAAGGCAGGCCTGCTTGGTTCTTTCAGGGAATGATTGTAAAGATTTATAAAGAATATGTTTAGATCAATTCCTCTCTAACTGGGAGGTTTTATAAAGAATATGTTTAGATAATTTCCTCTCTAACTGGGACGTTTTATAAAGAATATGTTTAGATAATTTTTTCTCTAACTGGGAGGTTTTATAAAGAATATGTTTGGATCATTTCCTCTCTAACTGGGAGGTTTTATAAAGAATATGTTTGGATCATTTCCTCTCTAACTGGGAGGTTTTATGAAGAATATGTTTAGATAATTTCCTCTCTAACTGGGAGGTTTTATAAAGAATATGTTATATCATTTCCTCTCTAACTGGGAGGTTTTATAAAGAATATGTTAGATCATCTCCTTTCTAACTGGGAGGTTTTATAAAGAATATGTTTGGATCATTTCCTCTCTAACTGGGAGGTTTTATAAAGAATATGTTAGATCATTTCCTCTCTAACTGGGAGGTTTTATAAAGAATATGTTATATCATTTCCTCTCTAACTGGGAGGTTTTATAAAGAATATGTTAGATCATTTCCTCTCTAACTGGGAGGTTTTATAAAGAATATGTTGAGGGCATTTCCTCTTTAACTGGGAGGTTTTATAAAGAATATGTTTAGATCATTTCCTCTCTAACTGGGAGGTTTTATAAAGAATATGTTAGATCATTTCCTCTCTAACTGGGAGGTTTTATAAAGAATATGTTAGATAATTTCCTCTCTAACTGGGATGTTTTATAAAGAATATGTTGAGGGCATTTCCTCTCTAACTGGGAGGTTTTATAAAGAATATGTTGAGGGCATTTCCTCTCTAACTGGGAGGTTTTGGGACTGATTGGTGGGATTGCTGTGGACGAAGTACACACAGAGATACATTGGTAAGAGCCAATAAGGTTTAACCATGTATCAGCTAATTTAAATATCTCACGTTACTGCATTGTGTCAACAGTTAACTTCATGTCTGGAGCTTAGCCCCGCCCAGGACTGCCGTGATTGGTTTAGATGACATGATGTGTACCACCAGTCCCCCAAAACCATATGAGGATACCGGTGGTTTGTTCCCCCTCCTCTCATCTGACCCACAGGAGCGTTTTCCGTCCTCATATCTAAACCAGAAGGTAACCGAGGCAGTTTTAAACACATGGTTAACGTTGTGAAGCGTTCCCAGTTTGGTTTTCCCCAACCTGCCTCCTTACCAGGACATTTGGGGCTCTTATACTATCTCACCTTACTTCCTGCTTTGCTCCCGGCAGAACTACTACGGCCACTGGAGGGCGCTGCCACTAGAAACCTCAATATAAGTCGGAAATGCTGCTTGAACCAACGACTAACGTGTGATCTTGTCTCTTACTTTCTGTGCCGTCGGCCTCGGCCTGCTCCTCTCTCTGCTTCTTCTTGAACTTCATGTTTCCAAAGTGCATGATGGCTCCGACAATCTTATAGCAGCCGTACTTTTCCTCCGGAGTGAAGCCCAACGTGTCCATGGCGTGCTACAGACACACACACACAAACACACACATACACACAGATTATAGTTAGTTACAGTACATGTATATAATCTTTCATGAAGCTCAACAGTGACCATCCATTTCTGTGATTTTATTTCCATTCAATATCTCTGTTTACGTTTCATTAAATGCTGATAAAAAGAGTTTTAAGCCTGCATGGAACCAAGGCAACCTATCCTGGGAAACCCTGCCCAACTTCCGGCAAATTTTAGATTTGCTCCGCAAGTCAGTCTGTCCAAGAGCCCATTCAAGCCCATTTCCAATTTTTCCAAATCGAAGCACCAATCACAACCATTGAGGAGGGCTCTACACCAATCACAACCGTTGAGGAGGGCTCTACACCAATCACAACCATTGAGGAGGGCTCTACACCAATCACAACCGTTGAGGAGGGCTCTACACCAATCACAACCATTGAGGAGGGCTCTACACCAATCACAACCGTTGAGGAGGGCTCTACACAATGACGATAGCTCAGCGACGGCGAGCAGCTTTTTTTTACATTCAACGTGCCGGCCGCTGAAGTGGTTATTGGAAATTACAACTGAGAAGGTCTGGGGTCAGCCAGGCTAAAGGCTACCAGCTACGAGATGAATCGTGACCCTAAAACATTTGATGCAGTGCAAAAAAAACAAGCAAAAAGCCAAAAGGTACAAGACAGTATACAGAATCAGTCAAATGTCATAGTGGGGGGGTCCGGGTGTCCTCCTCCAGGGATGTTTTGAGCATCTATGACTTCATTTTCCTTTCCTTTTGGATACACTTTTATGCACCAATCCCTTTATTTAGCCTATGAGAATAAGAAAATGTGTGTGTGTGTGTGTGTGTGTGTGTGTGTGTGTGTGTGTGTGTGTGTGTGTGTGTGTGTGTGTGTGTGTGTGTGTGTGTGCTTCCTACATCAGTGAGCCTCAGCTCCTCTCCATCGTCCATGCCTTCCACCTTGGTCACCCCTTGGCTGCAGAAGTGGTAATCGTAGGGGTTGGTGGTCACCAGCAACATGTCTGCAACACAGGACAACCAACTTCACTACAGCTGCACAGATGAATCGATTAAATTAATCTCCAACTATTTAGATAATATATTAATTAGTTTGATTCATTTCTTATGATAAAACTAAATTAGTGTGATGTCAGCAAGTTAAATGTGAGCATGTTGCGTTGTGGACAAAACGAGACATTTGAGGACATCATATGGAGAGTGTGTGTGTGTGTGTGTGTGTGTGTGTGTGTGTGTGTGTGTGTGTGTGTGTGTGTGTGTGTGTGTGTGTGTGAGAGAGAGAGTTATTACCTTGTAGTTCTGGCTTGTAGTTGGACATGATCTGGTAGTAGATGTGGTAGCTTCTCTCTTCTGGCTGCTGGAACACAACTCTGGACTTCTCTAGCAGATCTGATGAAATACACCCATGAAAATACCACTCTCTAGAGTCCTGTAGTTCACGCTGAAGCACAAAGAGACTTAAAGGGATACGCCACCGTTTGTTGAAATAGTTCTTATCACGGTCTCCCCTGGCTGTAGAGAGGTGGGCCTACGCATTTTTGTCTCAGTGCAAGTAATTAGGTTGTTTTTCTTTTGTCTTTTGTTGGCTCACCTTTACTCACAACATGCTAACCGGATTCCATTCACTACGCTAAGCTAACTAGCGGCGGCGCTGCCGGTGTTGCACCGGACTACAACGATGCATAAATGCATGCATAAAAAATGCATTGGCCAACCTATCTACAGCTATGGGAGACCCCACCTATCTACAGCTAGGGGAGAACCCACCTATCTACAGCTAGAGGAGAACCCACCTATCTACAGCTAGAGGAGACCCCACCTATCTACAGCTAGGGGAGAACCCACCTATCTACAGCTAGAGGAGACCCCACCTATCTACAGCTAGGGGAGAACCCACCTATCTACAGCTAGAGGAGACCCCACCTATCTACAGCTAGGGGAGACCCCACCTATCTACAGCTAGGGGAGAACCCACCTATCTACAGCTAGAGGAGACCCCACCTATCTACAGCTAGAGGAGACCCCACCTATCTACAGCTGGGGAGAACCCACCTATCTACAGCTAGAGGAGACCCCACCTATCTACGGCTAGGGGAGACCCCACCTATCTACAGCTAGAGGAGACCCCACCTATCTACAGCTAGGGGAGACTCCACCTATCTACAGCTAGGGGAGACCCCACCTATCTACAGCTAGAGTAGACCCCACCTATTTACAGCTAGGGGAGACCCCACCTATCTACAGCTAGGGGAGACCCCACCTATCTACAGCTAGGGGAGACCCCACCTATCTACAGCTAGAGGAGACCCCACCTATCTACAGCTAGGGGAGACCGTGGTAAGCCCTATTTCAACAAACGGTGAGGTATCCCTTTGAATGTTTGCAGGTTTATTCTCGAGAAGAAGCCCTCAACTAAAGTTTTATAGTGTCCAACTAACAATACTATTTAAAGACTGGAATAAAGAACAAGTAACTTTTGTTTTGTAATTTTCTAAAAGCTAAAAATGTGATTTCATTTTGTATTCTCCATTTTAGCATCAGTGAATCTGTGATCGACCTCAGCCTGGCTTGGATACACATATTAGACTAGGTCAAGCCTTGTTTTATCGGTTATCCTGGATTTATAAATTCTGCTTTTGTGCAACGCCCCCCTGGAGATTCAGCAGATTGGGGATTGGCCGTTAGACTCAAACTAGCGAGCGCTGTTGTAGGAAATCTGATAACTGTGACTCACAGATGTCGATGTCAGCAGACGCCAGCCTTCCTGTCGGTCCAAAATGAATCCTGATGAACTTTCCCTGAGATCCACAAACAGGAGTTACACATGGTCTTCACAACACAACAACACAACAACACAACACCACAACAACACCACTTTCTCCTCAGGTTCAGCCTTCACTGCCGTTATGACTTCATTAAACTCACAAAGCGAGAAGAGTTGTCGTTGCGGATGGTTTTGGCGTTGCCAAATGCCTCCATGGCTGGATTAGCTTCAATGATCTGGTCCTCTAAATTTATCTGAATACACAGAGAGAAAGAGAGAGAGAGAGGGAGAGAGAGGGGGGGAGAGAGAGAGAGAGAGAGAGGGATTAAAGAAAACACAAGTACATCCCAGTTTTCTCAAATACTCTCAAACCAAATAATCGATTATCGAAATAGTTTCGAGATTAGTCAACTACAATGAAAGGAAGACTTACTCCTTTTTTCACATTTTCCCCCAAAGCGGCAACGATGGCGAAGTACTGAATCACCCTCTTGGTGTTGACTGTTTTCCCCGCGCCGGACTCACCGCTGACAGGACGCCACAGAAACCACAATATACCGTTATAACATGTACAACAACGCTGGAAAAACTGCTAGAGAGAATGCAGCTTTAAAGTGCCCGTATTATGAAAAAAATTGCTTTTTCTGGGATTTGGGGTGTTATTTTGTATCTCTGGTGCTTCCACACACATACAAACTTAGAATAAAAACATCCATGGTGTTCTGAGTGAGATACGGTTTCTGAATGTGTCCTGCCTTCAGTCTCCTGCTGAGCTGGTCAAAATCGGCACAGCTTTCTACGGCACTAGCCGAAACGAGCTGGCTAACCACAACCATTAGCATGCTAGCGCTAGCATGCTACCTCGTTCTCAATAGCAAAGCATTGCTACAACACACACTAGTTCACCATAATCTCCAAAAGAACTACTTCCATGTGCTCCCTGGTTTAGAAGAAGTCTCCCAGCTGATCCTGCCTTGGAACTGACTGAAGTTGGAGAAACAGCCTTTCTTTTACTGTCTATGGAGCTAGCTGACATGATCTACATCTGAGCTACTGAGCATGTGCGAGCGCAATCAAAGATAGTACAGAAGAAGAGATGTCTCACTCTGTAGCTGAAACATAGAACTGAACACAGGGTAAAAAGAGGAGCTGCAGCAATGTGCAGTACAACAAAAATATGGTGTTTTTTGAAAATTAAACCATGTAAACCTATTCTGGTACAACCTTAAAATACAATTATGAACCTGAAAATTAGCATAATATGGGCACTTTAAGGAGCTTCGGCTTCACTTATGACGTTATAGGGTTATTGGCAGAAATGCTATATTTACAGCCTTTAATGTGAAAGCATCTCTGACTTACGTGATCAGCATGGACTGGTTCTCTCGGTCTGGGGAGGAAAATAAAGTCATATAAAGGAACAGTACAGGAGCAAATGTAAACCCTAAAATTGCCTTAAAGTTACTCAGTAGTCCAGTAAACTGTCCAGTAGAGCTGTCGGTCTTCCTCTATAATACCACTCAAATTCCATTTGCAATTTATTTTAATATTCGAATAATATAAAAAAAAAAATTTTAAGATACATTTTGTATTTAGTTTCATTTTAAGCAATAACAACAGAACAGACAAACACACTTCAACAAGATCAACCCTCCCCCCTTTTTAAAAATGCATCATCGATGATCTCGGCCCTACTGCTTACATCCTGTCACTGCCACCAGGTGGCAGTAATTCTATTGTCCTAAATCAACAAGGTAATTATTGCGCTATACTGTCACCTACTGACACAGAATAGTATTTGATTTATCTGCCAGTCATCATATTATAGGCACAGATGCGCAACAATGGCAAATTATTTGCAGTAACTCAATAAAAAAATTTGTTGGACCAATTAAGTAAAATCTGATAATTTCCCAATTTCCCACAGTGGTTGAAGATCACTGTACTACACTACTCAGGCGTATGCATTAATGCCACTATAAGCATGCGGTTGTTGTTACACGTTCTGTCCACTAGAGGGACTTCTAACATCAGCCTGGCCTTGAAGGAGACCTCCACATAGACAGTTAAAGAAATACACCACCAGATCCCGTTGCTGTGGACGGAGACCAGTGACGCCTATCAGAAGAAGGTTTTAGTTCCAGGAAATCTGGTCACCCTATTTTAGAGGTCAGAGGTTACAGGCGACTCACTTTGCAGAAGGTCGTTGTAGGCGTTGTCAGCGACGGCATAGATGTGCGGTGGTGTTTCCACGCGGCGCCTCCCTTTATAGGCGGCGACCACCGCTGCAGAGTAGACCGGCAGCCATTTGTACGGGTTGATAGTCACGCAGAAGAGGCCGGAGTAGGTCTGACACAGAGACGCACAGTTAGAAATTAAACACATAGGTAGGGTTGGGCAAAACGATACTTTTAAAACGGTGCCTGAACCGACACTTAAAATCTAGGGTATTAGGGAATAGGGTATTTTACAATAACTTTGAATGCACCCCGATGCTTACTAGTTTCAAGTGAATGCACCATCTGTGTTGTTTTTCCAACAACGGCCCTGCAGAGTGCTTAACGTCCCGCTGTTGGAATCCTCTCCAGTGAAATACAGTCACCGTTTACACCGTTTAGCTGTCAGCATTTTAACCTGTTTAATCCAGCTGCTCGCTAACGGTAGGCTAACGTTACCTGCTGTCAAGTATAGTGTTAACTAGCTAATGGTAGGCTAACGTTACCTGCTGTCAAGTATAGTGTTAACTAGTTAACGGTAGGCTAACGTTACCTGCTGTTAAGTATAGTGTTAACTAGTTAACGGTAGGCTAACATTACCTGTTGCGAAGTGTAGTGTTAACTAGCTAACGGTAGGCTAACGTTACCTGCTGTCAAGCGTAGTTTTAACTAGCTAACGATAGGCTAACGTTACTTGCTGTCAAGTATAGTGTTAACTACCTAACGGTATGCTTACGTTACCTGCTGGCAAGTATAGTGTTAACTAGTGTCACGTGCAGTGATGCTCCTGTTGCCTATAACGCCTGTTTTAGAGCACCAGAGAGCAGCGCAAAAAGCATTTAATTGGCACCAAAATCTGCATTGCAATTCGGTCCGGTACATACCGGTCGTTCAGGCACCGGTGCCGTATTAGCACCGGGTTTCGGTACCCAACACTAATCATAAGGAGAGCATGGAAAGACAAAAACACAACTACACAAAGTGATGAAGAAAGTGAAAGGAAGATTGTGCGCCAGAACAGACACTAACATAGATCATCCACATGCTGAACCGGCGCTTCAGGTTGAAGAGGACGGAGGCTTCGTTGAGATGCGTCAACATGGCCATGTCCTCGATCATGTCAAACTTCTCCGGGTTCATCGGCTGCAGGTCGTCTTCTTTCACCACCAGAAACTGAAACACGGCCGTATAAAATTCAGAGTTAACAACCTTACATAGACGCCATGGCAGGACACGTCTAGAAACAGTAGCTGTGTTTGAAACCGACACAGCGATCGCATAATTCAATGCATAATCAGCCAAAGTCTGCAGATTTATGCAGGGGAGGGGCCGCATTTTTGGGGGGAATCACTGTTTTTTTTTTTTTTTTGATCAAACGGCAGTTTTTGCAAGTTCCCGCAATTTCATTGCATAACATTGCATAAATATCCGGCATATTCCATCGCATTTTTTAAGAAAATGTTCCACATAATCAAGGATTTTTGCCTGCAACAATCACAAAAAAACTCTGCATTTTTCTGGAAGGACTGATTAGACTCAGCAGCAGTGGGTTTAGAAATGATGTTCAGGTTCAGGTCGGGCTCGGTCACATCAGCGCGATAAGGCATTGGACATTTTAAATTTCAGATTATGTAAATAGATCCCATGTTGCAGTTCAGTAGCCTATACAGTTTTTGAGGAAAATGGTAAGAGTGATTTTCATTTCAATTCAGCTACATTTGTAATACGTTTAATGTTACTTCACTGGGGACACTCAACCGTTGATTTGAATTTAATTTAGAGACCTAGTCCCACAGAACCTCTTGTGTGAATTTTTTGGATTTTGTTCTGTTAGTTTGGGCCATTTTTGGTAGGCCAATGTTAATTTTATTTCAATTGGCTATATGATTGGGCCTCTTGTGCGTGCCTGTGTTAACGAGCGCTTGTTGCCCCGTGTGAGTTGATGACCCCATCTGTTGAAATTTCTGAATGCCTTCTTACAGCTGCTTAATAAAAGCTTTTACACAAACAAACAAACATGTGTCATTAGTATGAGAAAAAAATTTGATTTTAACTGTGTCGGACGCGGGCCAGGCTTGGACAGAAAAATGCGGCCCAATCAGCACTCTAACACAAGGAGATCCACTGGTAAGAGCCAGTGAGGTGTAACCATGTATCAGCTAATTTAAATAGCTCACTTTACTTTATTGTGTCAACAGTTAATTTAATATTGTATGTGGTATTGTATTTTCTTTTGTGGCAATTCATTTAATAGTTGACAACTAATCGATTAATCTTTGCAGCTCTAAAAAAGGCCTGATTGGGTTATTTTAAGAAGAGCTTACCCGTCCTTCCTTGGTCTCCACGGTGGTCTTGTCTCCGTTCAGCTCTTTAACTTCGACTTCGACGTACGCTTGGACATCATCGGGCATCCAAACACGCTTCGTCCCTGAGAGAATTAGATCACACAGTTCTCGATATTTCTACACGTGGAGCGTGAAGTACCCACAAAAGTTGAAGTGTGTATAGTTACCATCAAAAGCAATGGCCTTAGCAGCCAGCTGTTCCAGGTTGGTGAGGCGAAGGTAGCGAGCAGCTTCCCCAAACTCCGCCATATCCAGGAAGTGAGACATCTGAACAAAACAACACACGAAAACACAATTTTTTTAGAGGAGAAATAGTTTCTCTAAAGGTCCAAAGAGTGGGAATTTCTCCCATCTAATCGTTGAGATCATATATTACAATCAACTCTCTGGCACCACGCAGTTCAAAGTAGGTTTTACAGCTACGGTGGCCTTCACGCTTCAAAAAGCCGGTCTCTTGCTCTTTTCAATCTCCTTTTTCTTTTTCTGGGCGAAGAAGAAGAAGAAGAAGAAGAAGAAGAAGAAGAAGATGACTCCTGTTCTTGAAATTTTTGATTTTTGAATACAATTTGACAAATCGGCCAAACCAGAATTACAACTCCTGTGTCCATCATGTGATGTCCTCACGGAAGTATCCGAATTGAGACACACTGTAAGAGTGTTCTGGCCTTGCTATTGTCTATTAATGCTGTGAAGTGTAGTGATCCATGCCGTCAAAAAATGCCACTGTGGACACGTACCGTAAGTGTACGTTGATTTGTCGAATACATAAGCCATTGCAGCACTGGCAACCGGCATTTTTAAAAACCTTTAGCCGTGTCAACAACAGACAACTCAAAACAACAAATGCGCCGAGAGGAGAGTCCAGGCTTTAGTGAGCATACATGCAACAGTGGAAAAACTGCGCGCCGACTTATGTTGCTCAACAAATGCCCTGTTGGCATGCCTGAATAATGACCTGAAAAGAATTCAGTTGTTCACCAGTCCAAGCAGTGGACACATGAACCCATTAATACAAGCCATTAATATGTGTATTATGAGGTGGTCCATGAATATTCTTGATTACAAATAGTGGTCCACACACACAAGAAGTTTGAAAACCCCTGAGCTAGACTATCTATCCAATCTGAGTTTTCTGTTGCACGACTAAAACTACTTTTTTATGTACACATGTTACGTACGTACATGGTTGTTCATCAGGCCAACAGCAGTGGACACATGAAACCATTAATACAGGTTCACTAACAACACATTAACTAACATGCACTGACAAAATACTTGCTTCTTGTTTGACTCCCTCACAATAATATTCAGTGTCCAAATGTAGCGCAGAGTCTGACATATTATAATCCATATCCACTACGTTTCACTTCTGGGATTGCTCTAGTGCTGCCGGAAATTCCTCCGGATGTCCCTCATGTCCACCGGATGTCCGGCTCCTTCCTCTGTCTTTGTGTTGGGGTTCTAACCTCCGGTGGATTTGTGAGGACTATGGTTAACTGCTCCTCAGATCTCTGCAGGGTAAATCCAGTCAGCTAGCTAGACCAGTCATTCCCAAACTGTGTGGTACTGCAGGTGGTCCATGGAAAAGCAAAATAAAATATGCTTTTTTAACCTTCGTTTTACAAGGGAATTCCCATAAAAATTAAGAATATGTATATGGATATACAATTTAAATTTAAATTAAATTGTCAAGTTATTGTGTGATTAATATAATAGGCTAGGTTTTTAAATTTTGACGATTTCCAAGTGTTCTTATTACTGTATAGATTTAATACTCCATTGCTATGGAAATAAGCCTGTTTTTCAAATTAACCTGATTATGCCCTGGGGCGCTTGAGTATATAAATAAATAAAATATGTGGCAGCCGTTGTGTGCAGTAAACATTCTTTTAACGAGCCTGTTGTACTGATACAATGACCAGTTCTAGTTTTAGTGCTAGTAGGCCTATTAAGAGGTGCAGATTAATTCAGGTAGGACTCTGTGTGGACATATTTTAATATGTGTATTATGTGGTGGTCCGCGAATATTCTTGGTTACAAATAGTGGTCCACACACACAAGAAGTTTGAAAACCCCTGAGCTAGACTATCTGTCCAATCTGAGTTTTCTGTTCCACGACTAAAACTACTTTTGAACATCCACATGTTCCACCAGAACCAGTTCCTTCCTGAGACTATTTAGCAGAGGCACCGTGGCTCCGTCCGGAGCTTAGCCCCGCCCCACGACGATTGTGATTGGTTTAAAGAAATGCCAATAAACCAGAGCACGTTTTCCTCCCATCCAGGAATGCTGTGTGGACTAGCCAGACCTTCTTTCGCGGTGCTGTGGAGGAGGGTCTGGCAAAGGGAGACTAGAAATATTACTCAAACGATCATTGATGGGTGACCCTAATTTACAACGACATCAAGTTATTACGAAGACAACAAAACGACAACACAGAAGAGAATACACGATCATAAGAAAGATCAAAAGACACTACAACTTCAAAACTTTCTGAATTGTTTAAGACAAAGATACTAATTCTGAAAACGTACAGCAGGGAGACGCTATTGGTACGTGAATAATGTTTGTTGTTTGGTTTCTCAGACTGAGCTCATGAAGTGGTGTATGTATGACACGCCAATTCATTATTGGCATGTTATCAAGATGCATACTCACTTTTTAACGTGTTTATCAACGCCTCCATTGACTTACATTACCTTGAGATTGTGTGTGAATTGACGCCGTAGAGAGTAGTATGAAAGGCCTAGGGAAGGTTGGTCCGGGGGTGGATGGGTCAAACACAGGACTTTCACCCAGGAGACCGGGGATCAGGTCCCGCGTGTGACGTTTCCTAAAACCCAACCGGTTCTTTTCCTGAACTTAACCGTGGCTTTATTCTCGCAATAACACGGCAAGTGGCAATAACACACCAAGTGGCGATAACACACCAAGTGGCGTGTATGTTTACACCCCCTTACAGCGTAGACATACACGCGGATAGCTGAAAAAGCGTACGGATAACACGCCACTTGGCTTTAGATAGATGGCGTACCAGTGATGATGTCATGTTGCCTTTCTAGAGGTGAACCGACTCGATACTGACTCTAATAACTGATATATCAAATGAAATATTCTGCAGCTCACAGAGAGAGAGACACACACACACACACACTCACTCACTCACTGTGAGAGAGAGAGAGAAACACACAGACATCAGGTAACAATTCAATAATTGGAATTGTAATTCTTG
>NC_041337.1:37729928-37732428 GCF_004354835.1 Perca flavescens | reverse complement strand
GTCATTGCATTTCTGTGAGTGATTTTAATTTTAATTTGTACTCTTATGTATGTGTTATATATGTGTGTATGTGTGTATGTTGTGTTATGGTTGTCTAAGCTACTGAATGCCTAAAATTTCCTTCCGGATGAGTACAGTATTTATCTATCTATCTATCTATCTATCTATCTAGGAAACTGGCACAGGTCGGACCCAAACCCTGGACCTCTGCGCCAAGGGACAAACCTCTCCGTACATGTGCGCCACAATCATAGCCACTTTATAAGAGGTATAGCTTAACTGATTTTACTCCTTTTCGATTCAATAGTCTAATGGGTAAAATCCCCGAAGTACCATCCAGCATTCTCAATTTCAATTCTAAATTATTTTACTTTTAACCTTATAATGACCAAGAAAGAAGAAGTGAGAAGCATGTTGACACGTAGACATAGGAAGTCTGCAGATTCCCTTTGGGTTTGTTTTGAAGTAAAAGCTGCAACATGAACATGACTCCTGACTGCATGACAGAAAGCAGGGGTGTGTACTCACCGTGCTGGCTCTGAAGCTCTCCTGCAGGATTCAGTTTGGGAGGATGTGCAGAGGAACAGACTAGGTTTGCCCACAGAGCATCAGCTCACTTTATAACCTCCACGGCTGCAGCCGATTGGGCAGACTGGTCTGCTTGAACGGTCATAAAAGGCCTGCTGTGGTCAGACGTAAAGCCCACATCGCTCTCTTCTTATCCCTCGTTTCTCTCTCTGTCACTTCTGTATCTGTGGGCTATCTATGGAAACTGACTGGTCATGTTTTTACAGCCATCATCAGCCTGTTCTCATGAAGCACACATATGGCATATGGCTGTGAAAAATAAAGCACTGTAAAATTGGTATGTAGTTCGTGTTCTGGAAGAAGTTAAGAAGAAAACACAAGACTTTCACCCAGGAAACAGGTGTTCATGTCCTGGAAGAAATTAAGGAGAAAACACAAGACTTTCACCCAGGAAACAGGTGTTCATGTCCTGGAAGAAGTTAAGGGGAAAACACAAGAATTTCACCCAGGAAACAGGTGTTCATGTCCTGGAGAAGTTAAGGAGAAAACACAAGACTTTCACCCAGGAAACAGGTGTTCATGTCCTGGAAGAAGTTAAGGAGAAAACACAAGACTTTCACCCAGGAAACAGGTGTTCATGTCCTGAAGGAAGTTAAGGAGAAAACACAAGACTTTTACCCAGGAAACAGGTGATTGTGTCTCACGTGTCCCGTTTTCCTTAACCCTAACCCTAACACTCAGCTCGAAAGTGGCGTGTATGTTTATGCGATGTCATGACTTCACGTTGTAGCTGCTGTGAAGGGTCCAGCCCCTGGCCCCAGCACTACCTTCACCCTGCCTATAGGCCAGACCAGTCTCTTTTGATTCAGGGCCAACCGAGCGGAGGTGCTCTGGGTTGGGTACAGAAACCCGGTGTCAGTATATATCTATGTTCTTTTAAATCAAAGCTGAAGACCTCTGTTTTTGATGTTGCCTTTCTTTAAATAACTGTTCATTTGTTGTACTGAAGTTGAATTGATGACACTGTAGGACACTCGATAACTGCTCTTTAATGTTTAATTTCTTATACTGTGCTGTAACTTTTATTCACGTATTTTATCTCCCAGTTCTTATACTGCACTGTCAAGTTTATTCTTGTCTTTTATCTAGTGGTATTTAAGAGACGGTCTGCTAGTCCGTTCCAGGTTTTTGACAAGGTTTGCCGAAGAAAATAACTTTCGCCTTGTGACGATCACATTGAAAAATTAATAATAGTAATTTCTTATGCTGCGCTGGAACTTTTATTCGCGTATTTTATCTCTCAGTTCTTTAAATTATTATACTGCACTGTAAATTTTATTATTCTTTAATCGTTTTCTAACTGCTCTTTAATGTTTTATGTAAAGCACTTTGAATTGCCCTGTTGCTGAAATGTGCTATATAAATAAAGCTGCCTTGCCTTGCTGGTCTGAATTGTAATGTGGATTTCAGTGCCACTTAAATGCCTGCCCTGCTCTCTGAAGCGAACATCAGATGGGGTTCATACACACCTCAATATGATGTGTTCAGAGATAGAAGAAGTGACCAAGATGATGGAATAAAATGCCAAAATCAGACCCAAGTTGTAACAGACATGTATTGTCCTTTAACCAACACAGACTCCATCTTAATCTCCCATCATCCCTCTCTGTCTGTCTGTCTGTCTGTCTCTCTCTCTCTCTCTTTGTCTTTTTTCTCTCTCTCTCTCTCTCTCTCTCTCTCTCTCTCTCTCTCTCTCTCTCTCTGTGTCTCTGTCTCTCTCTGTAATCCCCGATCAGTGAATGAAAGAGAAGAATGAGGTAATGACCTACTCCATCTTTCATTGACCCAGAATATGATACACACAGTGGGCATTGTTCTACGTCATCCCTCTGTTAAATCTTCTGTCTGGATCCACCTTCCAAGCTTTGATATGAAGCTATTTGTACTCTTTAATCCTGGAGGTATAGAACAA
>NC_041337.1:37717428-37724928 GCF_004354835.1 Perca flavescens | reverse complement strand
CACAGAGACAACAGGCCGAGCCAGATTTCTATGAAAATTGTATTTATTTTAGTCGGCACAGTCCCAAACTACCCAGTAGGCTAAACGCTGTCTGTATGTTCAGCCAGAGATGTTTTCTTATTACAGAGAAAGAAATGCCACACTGTGTATAGAGTTATAGTTATACTGTATAGTTTGTGAGGAATTTGTGTAAACACTGTGCCGTTAGCGATAGCAAAGATTCCTTATGAATAAAGATAGGGCTTTACAAGCTGAGCAATGAAAGAAACCATAAAAATAACTGGATGCCAAAATGAATGTGGCCAGCAGTGTTTATCCCTCTGGCCCTGAGATTTAACATTGTGGTGACGTCACAGGTTTTTAAAGTCCAAGACATTGTCCCCAGATGTCTGGTTTAGTCCCCAACTCAGAGATCTTCAGGGTCCTGTCCCAGAGGAGAGAAGACACTAGAATATATTCATATTTAACACGCTGACATCACACTAGTTTACCTGTTTTACATAAAAATGACTCAATATAAATGAGCCAGACCGCACACAACTGTCACACACACACACACACACATACGTGCAAATACAGACACACACATATACACAAGCACACACACACACATTAACACACACACACATACGCACACACGTACATGAAGACACATATACATACACACACGCACACACACACACATTAACACACACACACATACGCACACACGTACATGAAGACACATATACATACACACACGCACACACACACACATTAACACACACATACATACGCACATACGCACGCACACACACACACACACACACACACACACACACACACACACACACATTAACACACACAAACATACGCACACACACACACACATTCCAGAACAATGGGCTATAAACTTATTTTAGTTAAACAACAGAGACGCCAAGGGAACCCTAAACTAATCCCTCAATCCCCCTGCTGCCACTCACTAATGCTGCACACACACACACACACACACACACACACACACACACACACACATATATATATATATATATATATATATATATATATATATATATATATATATATATATATGATACACACATAGAATCACTAGTTGGTGTTAATATTTCTCTCTGTTCACATGTGATTTGTTTGAGAAGATGAAGATGTCAAGTTTTCAAGGTATTGTGGACGGTGCAACGAGGCAGGTCTGCTGGTTCTTTTTGGTGGAATGATTGTAAAGATTTACAATGACTTTTTGAGTGTTTCTAGACAGAAAGGGTTCAGCACCTTTTGTCTTGTGACTGACTGAAGCTGAGCGAGAGAGCAGCTGCTGCTGCCTGCCACATCAAACAGCTGGAGCTGATTCTGCTTTACACTCAGAGGCTCCACAGCAAAGCTCCGAAATCCTACTGGAAGCTCTGCACACACACACACACACACACACACACACACACACACACACACACACACACACACACACACACACACACACGCACACACGCACACACACACACACACACACACACACACACACACACACACACACACACACACACACTACTGTACTTGTGTGTGTGTGTGGGTCTATAAATAGGCTTTATTGTTCTGAGTCCAGCCTGCTGTCAGTGTGTGTAATCTGATGTTATGAATAGATATTTAAGGGCCTAAGGATATAATGAACATGATGACCCATGTCTAAACATCACTGCCTGGTGACGTGCTGACGTGTAAGGTGAGCGTATTGTGTCACTTCCGGTGTTCCCGTGTTAACAAACGCTAGTTTGCTGCTCCGGCAAAAACTTATTGAACTCTGCTTTACTGGTTAAATTAGCGGCCAGTTCCTGGATTGCATTTGAAATACAATTGTTCTACTCAAGCACTTATACTTAGCTTCAGTTACAGTGACTGACTCGCTGAATTTACAATTGTTAAAACGCTGTAAGCTACTTTAGCTTAGCCATTAGCAATGGCTAATTCCTCTCCCTCTCCTGCTCTTTCTTGCTCTGTGTGTCAAATGTTTAGCTATTCCTCTGCCTCCTTTAGTGATAACGATACATGTAATAAATGTAGTATATTCGCTGCTCTGGAGGCAAGGCTTAGTGAGTTTGAGTCACGGCTCCGCACCATGGAATCAGAATCGTATGCTTACGTAGCTAGCCAGCACCATGTAGCTAATGCGGACCACCATACTGTAGCTTCTGTAGCTTCTTTAACTTCTGCTAGCTGTCCCCCGTCAGACTCCGAGCAGCCGGGCGAGTGGGTGACCGAGGGAAGCGTAGCGTTAGAGGGAAGCGTAGCGTTAGATCTAGACCAGGGATGCACATGATGACGGTAGCTCTAAACCGGAGCGTCTTTGCCTCTCTAACAGTTTCTCCCTACTCAGTGATACACCTGCTGAGAAGAGAAGCCAGCTCTGGTTATTGGGAGCTCTATACTGCGATATGTGAAGCCAGCTCTGGTTATTGGGAGCTCTATACTGCGATATGTGAAGCCGGCTCTGGTTATTGGGAGCTCTATAATGCGATATGTGAAGCCGGCTCTGGTTATTGGGAGCTCTATACTGCGATATGTGAAGCTAGCTCTGGTTATTGGGAGCTCTATACTGCGATATGTGAAGCTAGCTCTGGTTATTGGGAGCTCTATACTGCGATATGTGAAGCTAGCTCTGGTTATTGGGAGCTCTATACTGCGATATGTGAAGCCAACTCTAGTTATTGGGAGCTCTATACTGCGATATGTGAAGCCAACTCTAGTTATTGGGAGCTCTATACTGCGATATGTGAAGCCAACTCTAGTTATTGGGAGCTCTATACTGCGATATGTGAAGCTAGCTCTGGTTATTGGGAGCTCTATACTGCGATATGTGTTCTGGGGAAAGCCTGGTCTGATGGAGAGAGACGGCATTCATCCCACCTGGGACGGAGCCGCTCTCATATCAAAACATCTGACCGAGTTTATCAGACATAAACCATGACAACCCAAGTTTGATATTAGTAATCAGGGGTGCAGTACTACGCGCCCCCCTGTGCTTCCGTTGGAGCAGTCACCCACTCATAGTCTAATAAGCACGGTGTCTGTTCCCCGACTCAGATCGGTTAAATCAAAAGGTAAACAAAAGATGCGCTATACTTAACTACCTAATTGGAACGATATAAAAAAATAGGAAAATTAGATGTGGACTATTAAATATTAGATCTCTGTCTTCTAAAGCATTATTGGTAAACGAGTTGATATCAGATAACAACATTGATTTATTTTGTCTTACTGAAACCTGGCTGGGCCATGAAGACTATGTTAGTCTAAATGAAGCCACTCCTCCCAGTCATATTAATACTCAAATTCCTAGAGGCTCAGGCCGAGGAGGGGGAGTTGCAGCCATATTTGATGCAAGCCTGTTAATTACTCCTAAACCCAAACTAAATTATAACTCGTTTGAAAGTCTTGTTCTTCATCTTCAACATCCAAAATGGAAAACATTACAGCCAATTATATTCGTTGTTATTTACAGGGCTCCAGGTCCGTATTCTGAATTTTTATCTGAAATAAATTTATATATGATTTAAAATATCTTAAATCAGACCAAGTACTTATTGTAGGTGATTTTAATATCCATGTGAACGTTGACAATGATAGCCTTAGTACTGCTTTCAACTCATTACTGGATTCAATCGGTTTCAGTCAGAGTGTGCACAAGGCAACGCACTGTTTTAACCACACCCTCGACCTTGTGCTGGCATATGGTATTGAAATTGAGGATTTAATAATATTTCCGCAGAATTTGGTATTAACAGACCATTCTTTAATCACTTTCGAATTCTTACTACCTGACTATATTAAATTAGATAAAAGCTTCTACACCAGATGCCTATCTGACAGTGCTATAGCTAAATTTAAAGAAGATATTCCAACAGTATTCGACTCTATGTCATGCCTTAACATAACAGAGGACCTCTATGCTAACCTCAGTCCCTCTCAAATTGATACATTTGTAGACGGTGCTACGACTTGCCTACGGACGACTTTAGACTCCGTTGCTCCCCTGAAAAAGAAGATGATGAAGCAAAGGAAAATAGCTCCTTGGTATAACTCCCAAACTCGCAAATTAAAACAAATCTCGCGAAACCTCGAATGTAAGTGGCGTTCCACAAAAGTGGAAGAATCCCATTTGGATTGGCAAGAAAGTCTCAAAACCTATAGGAAGGCCCTAAGAAAGGCCAGATCAGACTATTACTCATCACTAATAGAAGAAAACAAGAACAACCCAAGGTTTCTTTTCAGCACTGTAGCCAGGCTGACAGATAGCCACAGCTCTACTGAGCCATCTATTCCTCTAGCTCTGAGTAGTGATGACTTCATGAGCTTCTTCAATGATAAAATTATAACAATTAGAGATAAAATTCATCACCTTTTGCCCTCAACTTCTGATGGTTCACCTTTCAACGCAGGACCGCTAGAAAGAACAACTAGTCCCGACATATACTTAGACTGCTTTTATCCTATAGACCTTCAACAATTAATGTTAAAGATATCCTCAGCTAAGCCATCTACCTGTCTCTTAGACCCCATCCCAACGAGATTACTCAAAGAAGCGTTACCCGTGGTAAACACTTCATTACTGGATATGATCAATATGTCCTTATTAACAAGTTATGTACCGCAGTCATTTAAAGTAGCTGTGATAAAACCTCTTCTGAAAAAACCCACCCTCGATCCTGATGTCTTAGCAAACTATAGACCTATATCTAACCTTCCCTTTCTATCCAAGATCCTTGAGAAGGTGGTTGCTAATCAGTTATGTGATTTTCTACATAGCAATAGTTTATTTGATATCAGGATTTAGAAAGCATCATAGCACAGAGAAGGCACTGGTGAAAATTACTAACAACCTTCTAACTGCTGCAGACAAAGGACTTGTCTCCATACTGGTTTTACTAGATCTTAGTGCTGCTTTTGACACTATTGACCATACCATCCTGTTACAGAGATTGGAACACTTAGTTGGCATTAAAGGAATCGCACTAAGCTGGTTTAAGTCGTATTTTTCTGATCGATCTCAATTTGTTAATGTTAATGATAAATCCTCCAAGTACGCTAAAGTTAGCCATGGCGTTCCTCAAGGCTCAGTGCTTGGACCAATTCTATTCTCCTTATATATGCTTCCTCTAGGCAATATTATTAGGAAACACTCAATTAACTTTCACTGTTATGATGATAACACCCAATTATACTTGTCAATCAAACCAGACAAAACCAGTCAGCTAGCTAAATTTCAAGCGTGCATTAAAGATATAAAATCCTGGATGAACTATAATTTTCTGATTTTAAACCCTAACAAAACTGAAGTTATTGTGCTGGGACCTAAACACCTCAGAACCTCATTATCTAAAGATATAGCTACTCTGGATGGTATTGTCCTGGCCTCCAGCACTACTGTCATAAATTTAGGAGTTGTTTTCTATCAGGATATATCCTTTAATGCCAATCTAAAACAAACGATGCTGAAAAACTAGTCCATGCATTTGTTACTTCCAGGCTGGACTATTGTAATTCCCTACTGTCAGGTTGCTCAAATAAGTCCCTTAAGACTCTCCAGCTGATCCAGAATGCTGCAGCGCGTGTTCTCACAAGGACTAAGAAAAGAGATCATATCTCTCCTGTATTAGCTTCTCTGCACTGGCTTCCTGTTGAATCCAGGATTGAGTTTAAAATCCTTCTCTTGACCTACAAAGCTGTAAATGGTCTAGCACCATCATATCTAGAAGAGCTCCTAATACCCTATTGTCCCACTAGAGCACTGCGCTCCCAGACTGCAGAGTTACTGGTGGTACCTAGAGTCTCTAAAAGTAGAATGGGAGCCAGAGCCTTCAGTTATCAGGCTCCTCTCCTATGGAACCAGCTCCCAATCTGGGTTCGGGGGGCAGAAACTGTAATAGCTTTCAAGAATGAACTTAAAACTCTTCTATTTGATAAAGCTTATAGTTAGGGAGTAAGGAGTTGCAGTGTTCACCTAACTGGCCCACCTGCTTCTCTTCATAATTGTTAAATTAATAATACATAACAAAGTATATTAGAGGGAGTTTTTCCTCGCCACTGTCACACTGCTTGCTCTTGAGGGAATTACTGGAATTGTTGGAATTGTTGGGGCTTTGTAATTTATAGAGTGTGGTCTATCTGTAAAGTGTCTCGAGATAACTTATGTTATGATTTGATACTATAAATACAATTGAATTGAATTGAATTGTTTTCATTAGAACAGCTGATCTCAGTGTGTGTACTTTTTCAACATACTATACTATGACTTTTTATGACTTTTTTTTTGACATACTATACTATGACTTTTTTGACACACTATACTATGACTTTTTTGACACACTATACTATGACTTTTTATGACTTTTCGATATTTTATAATATGACTTTTTATGACTATATAAAAAAATACAAAAAAATATATATTTAAAAAAATACTATACTTTGACTTTTTATGACTTTTCCGACATATTATACTATGACTTTTTTTGACATACTATGCTATGACTTTTTTCGACATACTATACTATGACTTTTTATGACCTTTCCGACATATTATACTATGACTTTTTATGACATACTATACTATGACTTTTTATGATTTTTCCGACATATTATTGACTTTTTATGACATACTATATTATAACTTTTTATGACTTTTTTCGACATATTATACTATGACTTTTTATGACTTTTCCGACATATTATACTATGACTTTTTATGACACACTATACTATGACTTTTTATGACTTTTCCGACATATTATACTATGACTTTTTATGACATACTATACTATGACTTTTTATGACTTTTTTCGACATATTATACTATGACTTTTTATGACATACTATACTATAATTTTTTATGACTTTTTTCGACACACTATACTATGACTTTTTATGACATACTATACTATGACTTTTTTCGACATACTATACCAGTGGTTCCCAACCTGGGGTCCGGGCACCCCCAGGGGGGGCGGCAAAGATCACAGGGGGGGCGCGAGTCTTTATCTGGTTTAAGGTTGAGGTAAAAAATAAATATTTGCACGTTAAACAAATTATGATAATACACTAAAATATATTATGTATACAAAAGTCTGTATGAAAACTATATATTTTGTTGTATCCTCGTCTTTCCTGCCGCCTCGGCATCACTATTTTATGAATGAAACATGGCGGAGAAAACGTAACAGTGCTGATAACTGCTCTGTATCAAAAAGAAAGTAAGGCTCTATCTCGAGAGTTACCTCAACTTCGGTTTTTGGGGGGGCTCAGCTTTTCTCAGACATGAGTAGGGGGGGCGCCAAGGAAAAAAGGTTGGGAACCTCTGTACTATACTATGACTTTTTTCGTCATACTATACTAGTCATAAGTCACGACAATGGCAGGTCAGTGTTTATTTTGTCGTGGTATATTATAACCAGCTCACTCTAATCTGCATTTTTACCCTTTGAATACAAACCACAACAAACAACACTGCAG
>NC_041337.1:37709928-37712428 GCF_004354835.1 Perca flavescens | reverse complement strand
GTAGTGCCACAGACGTAGTTCCGTGTAGATTTAAGACCTGTTCTGGGCAAAATACTTTTTTGTACATGGCGGCAATGGAATGGAACAAACTCCCAGTTGAGATTAAGTTAAGCCAGTCAGATCGTTGTTTTAATCGAGCATGTGGTGAATGGTTCCGATATTCCGATGTATATATTTGTATTTATTTGTATTTGGATATGGTTGAGTGTACACAAGTTACCTTTTAGTCAGCTGTAGCTTGCCTGGACATCTTTATCAGACTACAACGAGGACCACAGTGGAAATAAGTTTGTAACTTTTCTTGTGTTATCCTCGACAGTTCTGTTAAATGTGCAATGTCACTGTGATGGCATCTTGTTATGCATTTATTTCTGTTACTGTCTAATAAATCCAAAAAAAAAAAAAACACACATTCATAATGGAAGCTGGCCAGTACAACCACAGTCTGGAGCATTTGGAGTTAAGGGCCTTGCTCAAGAACACCTCAGCGTCGGTCTGTGGATTGAACTGGCGACTTCTCAGTCCCAAGCTCCTTTCTCTAACCACTAGGCCACCACTGTCCTAAACTTTAAGGGGAAATCTTCTTGAAACTGCTTAACGTAGCTCAAAACAACCCCTCTTTGGGGCCATACTGTATTCCCATACTTTAATGTAGAAAACTAATTACAAGTTTACAGTAATGTGAGTAGATGTGATCGGTTTCTGTGACTGCGTATCAAACCTAACATCTGTATATCAGAGTGTGCAGATGTTTACTTTGATCATGTGTGCCACGTAGCTCTCGGGCCCGGTGTAGTCCGTCTTGTTCTTCTCGCGCACCAGGACGATGAAGGACAGGTAGTTCCAGATGTTGTGCTCCAGCTTGATGTGCTCCTCGAAGGACACCGTCTTGTTGTCGAACTTGTCTCGCTCCAGACCTGCAACCACACACAGACACACACAGACACACACAGACGCACACAGACACAAACAGACAGTCAAACTTTTCGGCAGAAAAGGGTTTAAACCTTCTAACAACATGCACATTTTTTGTTTTTCTAGGTCAAAATGTCAAAACGTTTTGGTCATCTTTTTTGACACTTTTTTCGAAGTTTCTGTCAATATTTTTTTGCGCTTTTTTGACGTTGCCACGTTTTTGTCACTTTTTTGATGTTTTAGACATTTTATTCAATGTTTTTGTCACTTTTCAAAAAAGAATTGTCACTTTTTTTGATGTTTTTGTCACTTTTTTCGGTGCATTTTTCACATTTTTTCCTAAGTTTTTCAACGTTTCTTTACATGTTATAAAATTGAATAAAACCCCCAAATTCAATGAAAGCAGTGAACTGATAATTTATTTAACTTGTGATGAGTGTTGTAGGGAATCATCCACATTATTTTGTTTTAACATTTAGTTGAAAGAAACCCCAAATTCTGATATAGAAACTTTTAGAAAATGGGTCAGATTAGACCCGAGGACACCAGGAGGGGTAATAAAGCTGCCGTTACATTCAAACCTTATAGATTATTAGGGCTGCAACAAGCAGTAGAAGAAGTATTCCGATCCTTTACTGCAGTACTAGTAAAAGTCCTGCAGTATTACACATTACTACACAGGGAGGCCTCCTCTGTTGGTTCACTGACAGCTGGAAGATCTGGTGAAAAACGAAGGATAACTGTTCTGCACAGGAGGAGAGCGCTCTAGTATTTATATCATGGGCTTTTCCTAGAGCAGTGGTTCTCAAATGGGGGCAAGTGTCCTCCTAGGGGTACTCTGGAGGACTGCAGGGGGGCCTTTTGTACATTGTCGTGTTTCTTTAGAAATAAACAACGGAAAAATAGAGTCTTTAAACGCTTCAGATGTAAAGTTATTCACTGTCAAAGTGACGTCAGAATGAATGGGAGTCAATGGGATGCATCAAAAGACAACAAAAGTTTGTCGCTTTTTTCAAAGGTCTGGTCGTTTGTTTTGACCTATTCTTGCCTTTCTTCCTCACTTTATTCTACTTTGTTCAAAGTTTTTGTCACTTTTTTCGAAGTTTATCATATTTGAATTTTTTTTTTGTCCTCGGGTACTGTCAGCTGAATGGCACTCTTGATTGGTTCCTGGGCGCCTTCATCACCACCACCACCAGTGTCTGGACTCCATCGGGGGATATGTTTGGGTTCACTACCCCTTTTATAACATATGGATTCAAATCTCCAGAGACTTTGCACATTTCATTTTTCATATTTTGTCCTGTACAATAAACATGTTCATATTTGCAAGGGAGTCTCTCCTGATTGAATTGTAACATAACCCACAACTTCTCTTTGTTTGTCCTTCTTTGGGACTTTTATGACTCATTTCAACTGTATTGTGTTAATTGTTTAAAACAATATATATAAAAATCTACTAAATGTGTAAAATGTATGATACTGTGTACATGTTCACTTGATAGGTCAACTGCTGCTCTGCTGCGATGTGATTGGCTGTTCACCCACTGTGCTCTGCTGTGATTGGCTGTCTACCCACCACAGA
>NC_041337.1:37687428-37689928 GCF_004354835.1 Perca flavescens | reverse complement strand
ACCTTAGTGGTCCCCTAATACTGTATCTGAAGTCTCTTTTATATAGACCTTAGTGGTCCCCTAATACTGTATCTGAAGTCTCTTTTATATAGACCTTAGTGGTCCCCTAATACTGTATCTGAAGTCTCTTTTATATAGACCTTAGTGGTCCCCTAATACTGTATCTGAAGTCTCTTTTATATAGACCTTAGTGGTCCCCTAATACTGTATCTGAAGTCTCTTTTATATAGACCTTAGTGGTCCCCTAATACTGTATCTGAAGTCTCTTTTATATAGACCTTAGTGGTCCCCTAATACTGTATCTGAAGTCTCTTTTATATAGGCCTTAGTGGTCCCCTAATACTGTATCTGAAGTCTCTTTTATATAGACCTTAGTGGTCCCCTAATACTGTATCTGAAGTCTCTTTATATAGACCTTAGTGGTCCCCTAATACTGTATCTGAAGTCTCTTTTATATAGACCTTAGTGGTCCCCTAATACTGTATCTGAAGTATCTTTTATATAGGCCTTAGTGGTCTCCTAATTATTGATCACTAACATGCTAGTTAACATTAGTAATTAAACCTAAACAGCTAATGGAAGTCCAAACTGCCTGTGAGCTTCTCCTGTACTATACGGTAATTCCTCTACTGTGTGACAGTAAGTCTCGTGGTTATGACCCAATCGTTAGCCTATTGTTATAAAAGCGTCTGCTACGGAGCCATAACGTGAGCTACAAGGTAATGGAGCCTTTTGTCCTATGTATTTCATATGGCATGATCACACTGCTGCTGCTGTATTAACCAGGCTTTTACTAATTTTTTAAAGGTGGACAATTTGGGTATAGCCTTTATATTTGTAGAGAGCCAGTTCCACAGTTTGGCTCTTTGGAAAAAACATTTTGGGCATTAGCAGTATACTGTATGCGGTTTGACACACAGCCTGTCACGTTTTATCTTTCTCTGTGTATGCTGCTTAGTGAGTGATTGATGTCAACTTAATTTGGTTGTGTAGTGACAATAAACTATCTATCTGAGTTCAGGAAGGGTTTCCTGGCTCTACACCTGGGCCCCGGCGTACCTGGTTCTCCTGGCAGGGGCCCTGGCAGTACTCGGTGAGTGTCTCCAGGGTCTGTGTGATCAGGTGGACGTTTGATTCGTTGATGTAGAGGCCCAGCAGGCCCAGGCCCCCCGTGGTGCTTCCACACATGATGTCCAGGAACTGGAGAGTCTCACACACCAAGTTGTAGTTGGTCTTGTTGTTCTGGCAGCGCAAGAAGTTCTGGAAACACACACACAGACAAACACACACATACATACACACACACAGACAGACACACACATACATACAGATACATACAGATACAGACACACACACACGCAGAACACACACACACACACAGACACAGACAGACACACACACACACACACACACACACACAGACACACACACACACACACACAGAACACACACACACACACACACACACACACAACACACACACACAGACACAGACAAAGACACACACACACACACACACACACACACACAGATACAGACACACACACACACACAGAACACACACACACACACACACACACACAGAACACACACACACAGACACAGACAGAGACACACACACACACACACACAAACACACAGACAAACACACACACACACACACACACACACACACACAGATACAGACAGACAGACACACACACACACACACACACACACATACAGACACACACACACACACATACATACAGATACATACATACAGATACATACAGATACATACAGATACAGACACACACACACAGAACACACACACACAGACACAGACACACACACACACACAGATACAGATAAAGACACACAGACACACACAAACACACACACAGACAGATACACACACACACAAACACAGTCAGTGTCTGGTGTTGGGCTGTATGGTGTGTGTCTGGTGTTGTGCTGTATGGTGTGTGTCTGGTGTTGTGCTGTATGGTGTGTGTCTGGTGTTGGGCGGTATGGTGTGTGTCTGGTGTTGGGCTGTATGGTGTGTGTTTGGTGTTGGGCGGTATGGTGTGTGTCTGGTGTTGTGGCTGTATGGTGTGTGTCTGGTGTTGGGCTGTATGGTGTGTGTCTGGTGTTGGGCTGTATGGTGTGTGTCTGGTGTTGTGCTGTATGGTGTGTGTCTGGTGTTGGGCTGTATGGTGTGTGTCTGGTGTTGGGCGGTATGGTGTGTGTCTGGTGTTGGGCTGTATGGTGTGTGTCTGGTGTTGGGCTGAATGGTGTGTGTCTGGTGTTGTGCTGTATGGTGTGTGTCTGGTGTTGTGCTGTATGGTGTGTGTCTGGTGTTGTGCTGTATGGTGTGTGTCTGGTGTTGGGTGGTATGGTGTGTGTCTGGTGTTAGGCGGTATGGTGTGTCTGGTGTTGGGTGTGTCTGGTGTTATGGTGTGTGTCTGGTGTTGGGCGGTATGGTGTGTGTCTGGTGTTGGGCGGTATGGTGTGTGTC
>NC_041337.1:37664928-37679928 GCF_004354835.1 Perca flavescens | reverse complement strand
ACAAAGCACACCTGTGAAGGTAAAACCATTTCAGGTGACTACCTCATGAAGCTCATTGAGAGAACACCAAGGGTTTGCAGAGTTATCAAAAAAAAAAAAAGGTGGCTACTTTGAGGAATCTAAAATATAAGACATGTTTTCAGTTATTTCACACTTTTTGTTAAGTACATAATTCCATATGTGTTCATTCATAGTTTTGATGCCTTCAGTGAGAATCTACAATGTAAATAGTCATGAAAATAAAAAGGAAACGCATTGAATGAGAAGGTGTGTCCAAACTTTTGGCCTGTACTGTATGCTAACTAGCTATAGTTAGCCTGTATGCTCAGAGACTCATTAGGCGACCGGTCACTCACTACATGGGCATTTTTTAGAGGCCCACCGTGAGGGCTTTTTACATATTAACTAACGTTGATAATAACGTATATTTGCCTGTTTATGGTGAAAATAAGAGATTTATAGGATTACACTGTAGACTCATCTAATGATGGTATCCAATATGGCGCTCATGATTTGAGTTTGCCAAACTCTATGGCACTAGTTGCCCCCCCCCCTGTATCTCGGTGTTGCCCCCCTCCAGCAAGCAGATGCCCCCCCCCACCTGTATCTCGGTGTTGCCCCCCTCCAGCAGGCAGATGCCCCCCCACCTGTATCTCGGTGTTGCCCCCCTCCAGCAGGCAGATGCCTCCCCCCCACCTGTATCTCGGTGTTGCCCCCCTCCAGCAGGCAGATGGCCAGCTGGATGCTCTCCTGGAAGATCTTGTCGTTCTTGCTGCTCATCACCAGGTCGGTGAACAGTTTGGTTCCTCCCTCCCGGTCCAGACGGCACTGGACCGCCGCCACCGCCGCCCAATCACGCTCCTGCTCCGCGCCTGCAGGACCAATCAGAACAGCCCGGTCACAAGGGACAGACCAATCAGAACAGCCCGGTCACAAGGGACAGACCAATCAGAGAGGCAAAAGCTCTGATACTGCTGACAGAAAAACTATCTAAAAAGTCATATAAAGTCATTTTATAGTATGTTGAATAAAGTCATATAAAGTTATATTATAGTATGTTGAATAAAGTCATAGTATAGTATGTTGAATAAAGTCATATAAAGTTATATTATAGTATGTTGAATAAAGTCATAGTATAGTATGTTGAATAAAGTCATAGTATAGTATGTTGAATAAAGTCATAGTATAGTATGTTGAATAAAGTCATATTATAGTATGTTGAATAAAGTCATATGAAGTCATGATCTAATGTTGTAAAGTTATCTGCTGTCAGCCCTGCGCCTGAATAAAACAGATTAATACAACCAGATTAAAAGGAGAAATACATCTGATTGGCTACAGCGACACTGTTTACACAAAAACTCAGATACGCACACACACACACACACACACACACACACACTACCCCCCCACACACGGTTGCACACACACACACACACACACACACACACACACACACACACACACACACACACACACACACACACACACACACACAGACACAACACACAGAGACACACACAGATACACAGACACACACACCTACACACACACACACACACACACAGACACAAACACACACAGACACATAGGGACACACACACACCTATACACACACTTCTTATCCGTCGTTTTCAGGAGAGCTGCAAAGATGAAACTATTAGTCGTCAACTATTAAATTAATCTCCAACTGTTTCAATAACCCATTAATCAGTCTGAGTCCTTTATGAATGAAACAGGTAAACTAGTGTGTGACGTCATCGTGTTAAATATGAATATAGTCCTAGTGTCTCCTCTCCTCTGGGACAGGACCATGAACATGTCTGATGACATCATCCTGATCCACATCTTTCACCATTTGGTGACATTTTAGAAGCTGCAGCAGAAACTGAACTCCTCAGCAGTGTGTTTCCTGCTGACTGATTGAGTTGCTCTCGTGTCCACACCTCCAGTGTCTCCTGATTAATCAGGTCTGGCAGCCTTTTGTCTTGCAGCTGCGTGTTAAAACAAAGGCATTGTGACCGTGGTCTGTGTGAGGCAGAGCCCAGATTAGCTCCAGCAGAGTTCACACTTCTTTCAGACAAAAGGAGGGTCCGAGCCGGCTCCAGCAGAGCTTCACACCTCGGTATAACAAAGGAGCTCCTCTCAATAGTCTGAGCTCTCTTTGCACATCTCCTCCGATACATTTGGGAGTGAAAGAACTTCTCAGCTTTTGTTATTCTGATGCTTTCGGCCCCTTTGTGTTGCAGGGAATCTGCAGCTTTCACCAAGTCAAATTCAAGACTTTTTAAGACATTTTTTTAAAGGCCATTATGAGTGGAATTTAAGACCTATATCCTATAAATCACAACGTAAAAAAAAATATAAATAAAAATAGTCAGATGTCAGACTTGTGTGTGGTCACCGTGAACACACACGCTGAAAGAGCTGCAGCAAGTTAAGACTTCTCAACCTTCTGTTGTCTTCACGGCCAACATGCAAAGTCGGGTTCATCTGAGTCAAAATTTAAAATTCTAACTTTATGGTCGACAGAGAGGCAAGAGATGTGATACTGCTGACACAAAAACTAACTAAAAAGCCATATAAAGTCATAGTATAGTATGTTGAATAAAGCCATATAAATTCATGTTATAGTATGTTAAATAAAGTCATAAATTCATGTTATAGTATGTTAAATAAAGTCATAAATTCATATTATAGTATGTTGAATAAAGTCATATAAAGTCATAGTATAGTATGTTGAATAAAGTCATATAAAGTCATATTATAGTATGTTGAATAAAGTTATATTATAGTATGTTGAATAAAGTCATATAAAGTCATAGTATAGTATGTTGAATAAAGTCATATTATAGTATGTTGAATAACGTCATATAAAGTCATAGTATAGTATGTTGAATAAAGTCATATTATAGTATGTTGAATAAAGTCATATTATAGTATGTTGAATAAAGTCATATTATAGTATGTTGAATAAAGTCATATGAAGTCATGATCTAATGTTGTAAAGTTATCTGCTGCCAGCTCCGCGTCTGAATAAAACAGATTAATACAACCAGATTAAAAGGAGAAATACATCTGATTGGCTACAGCGACACTGTTTACACAAAAACTCAGATACACACACACACACACACACACACACACACACACACAACCCCACACATGGTGACACACACACGTCGTTGCTTTTCCCCATGTTTGTGTCCCTTTTTCCGACATTTTTGTCACTTTATTTCAATGTTCTTTTTTTAAATCCTATCAAATTGAGTCAAACACCCAAATCCAGTGAAAGTAGTGAACTGATTATTTATTTTATTGGGAACTGCGTTGTAGGGAACCATCCACGTTGGTTTATTTGGACAATTTGGTTAAAGAAAACCTCCAAAAACTGGTCAAATTTGACCTTTGGACAACAGAAGGGTTAATGTTTAATCATAATCTAGACCAGGGGGGTCAAACTAATTTTCCCAGAGGGCCACACTGGAAATAGAGACTCACACCGAGGGCCAGACATGGAGAGGTTAGTGACAGGCTTTTGTTACTTCATGTCACTTTATTTTAACATTTTCGGAGCTTTTGTCATCATTTTAGTTCTTTTTTGTGGTTTTCTCAGCTTTCTCACCTTTTTGTAAATCTGTTGCTTTTTGTCACATTTTTGTTGACATGAAGCCCTACAAAAGTCATCAAAAGAGTTCCTCAGCCATCGTAGAATTTAACAAATCAAGCAAAACTAACTATTTTAACAACAACCAGTTTCTCAGCCTGAATATTAAACTCTCTCTGCTTCTTCTGGGGGAATTTCTGAGTCTCAGAGTCAGCAAATCTGTCATATTCTGCTCTGATTGTCAGGTAATTACAGTTTAAAAAACACTTTCCTGTGTTTTTGGTTTGGTGCACAACTAGGAGGGCCAAAATTTATTGTGAACCCAAATTATATATCATATATTTTACATCGATGTATAAAGCACAGTGCTGCTGTTAAAACTTCCTTATTAAATAACACACGTAAGTTTTATCTAAGAACAATTACAAAAAATGAGGGTATTTCTTCTCTCTCCGTGCTGTGAGCCGCGCTGACGTCAGCCAGTCAGGACGCAGCGATGATAGAAGATCATTTAGTGAGTCAGCTGGAGCCCTGATGTCGAGAGACTTCAGAAAGACCAGCACAGGGCTCATGTCCCCCACTACTGCAGGGGATACAGATCTGTTAACCTTCTGTAATATGGGAGACAAATGCAGATTGAAGAGCATTTATTTCACATTTTTAATGTTCATTTTCTCATAAAATCAACATTTACTTTTTGGCCTGTGGCCTTTCATCCAGATACAGTTTTAGAATTTGGGCACCTCTGATGTAGACTTTTAAGACCCTGTAGAAACCCTCTCAGAGAGAATCCGACAGCTTCTTAGGAACTTCTGTCTCCACATCACATCACATTCCATTATATCAAATTACATCACATTACATTACATTACCTACCAATGACACCAGACTGGCCATAGCTTATGGCTTTACCCTGCAATGTAATGTAATGTAATGTGATGTAATTGGGTTTTCACGCACACACGCATACAAACAAACACACACACACACATGCAGGCAAGCACACACACGTACAGATGCACACACACACAAATAGACATATACACACACACACACACACATGCATATAGACACAAACACACATACACACGCACATATAGACACACACACAAACACACACACAATATACTGTGACTTTGTTGTGACAGTATCCAGCTTTTTCTCAAGCATGAAGAGGTTTGAGGGTTCATACATGATTGATAGATATAAAAGATATGGATGTAATAACGTGTTGATATTAGATATTAAAAGATATATATGTATATTGATATCTGGAAATGAGATGGAGACTGAACAAATGCTGAGTACAATGAGTTCAGACTAATGCGGGCTGAAATATCCAACCTATCATATATATATATATATATATATATATATATATATATATATATATATGACTGTATAGAGGTGTAACACTCCCACATCTAACCCTGAGAGGAAACATCCAGTGTGTTTGCCTAAACGTTGCTGTGTGTGTGAGACATATTCTCATAGAGAAGTCATATCTCATATTTACCCAGTAGGAGTGGAGTGAAAACACTTCCTGCCTGCACCAAACTCCAAATAAAGTTCCTAACACAACACTTACTAAAGTTGAGATTGAAAGAGACGCCCCCCCCACCATGTGATGGTCTGCAGCCTCCCAGTTCATCAGCACCACTCTGGGATTTACACACACAAAGACAGAAAGACGGCCACGTGGGTTCCTCTTCCCGAGTAGTTACAGATGTGTGTGTGTGTACATACTGTTGATGTACTTGTGTAAAGTTCAATAATACATTAAACTAAAACGTCCCACGGGCTGTTCGCTTTATTTACAATGTTTAATACAAAAAACTAAAAAAAAAAATTACATAAAAAATGGGACCACGATGCGGAAATGAAGCGCATCAGTACGCAGCAAATCAAATTGCAGTTTCCTAGGACGGCGAAGGCAAGGTCCGCCCTACTCTGCCTCTGATTGGCTGCTACTCGCTGCGTTCGTTGGCTGGATTTAGCAGGTTCAGGCATGAAGGAGAACGATTGGTTAGGCTAAGCCAATCAGATGTAAAAAAAAGGGCGGGACATGTCGTCGCCGTCCTATGAAACGTACTCGCCATACCATACAAAAGCCCCCGCATCGCAGCTGGCAGAGCACTCCGCCAAAGAAGCATCAGAAGAGACGCTGCGCCTTTTCTTCTCTCTCTCATTTTCGAAGCTAGCTAGCTAAACGTTACTCGGCTGAACAAAGATGTCGGACGAAGGTAAACTGTTCATCGGAGGACTGAGCTTCGACACGACGGAAGAGTCTCTCGCGGCGGCTTTCGGCAAGTTTGGAACCATCGAAAAAGTGGACGTGATCAAGGACCGAGACACCGGCTACTCTCGCGGCTTCGGCTTCGTGAAGTATGAGAATTCAGAGGATGCTAAAGACGCAATGGAGGGCATGAATGGAAAGACGTTGGATGGCCGAGCTATCCGCGTGGACGAGGCGGGAAAGAGCGGCGGAGGTGGCCGGTCCGGCGGTGGAGGAGGAGGCTACGGCTCGGCACCGAGAGGCCGAGGCGGATACGGCGGCGGCCGTGGCAGAGGAGGTGAGGAAGAATTTAATTTAACATTAAATTTATTTTTTTAATTATTTTTTTTTTTTTTTTTTTTTTTTTAACTCTTTTCACAAACATGTAAAATGGCTAAAGTAATATAAATACGACTAAATTGAAAATGTCGGCCATATAATCACTTTCCCCTTCTTGGCAGATTTTTTTTTTTTTTTTTCAAGTTGAATTTGCATGTTCTGACGTGTCTAAAAGTGTTGAAATATGCTATATAATCACCTTAACGGTTAAAAAAATCATTTCTGGTCGGGTTAGCTCAGTTGGTGTTGGTGGAGCAGGCGCACATGTGTGGGGGGTGGGGGCCGGTTTGCTCCTCGACGCAGCGGCCGCAGGTTCGACTCCGACCTGTGGCCGTTTGTTGCGTGGCATTCCCTCTTTGTCCCATTGTCCTTCGCCATTTGTCCCATGGAAGGAAAAAGGGCCTCAAATGCTCCCTTTTTTTCTTTTTCCTTTTTTTTTTTTTTTTTTTTAAATCCGTTTTTGTCTTATTTTGAAAGCAATTTAAATCACGTTCTCTTTTATTTTGAAGGTGGAGGATACTACGGCGGAGACGGCGGCTACTCTGACCGCAGCGACAGGAGCAGCGGAGGCGGCGGCGGCGGATACCGCAGCGGCGGCGGCTCCAGGCAGGGTGGAGGCGGGTACGGAGGCTACCGCGACCAACAGGACTACAACTAAGTAAAACTGTCTCTAAGAAAATGGAAAAATTATTCAGGAGAATCACCTGGATGGCTGGCCGGATTTCTAAGATGGCTGCTCAAAAAGAGAAGATAAAATGCCCACGTGTTAATTGCTGACCTTTAGTTTCCGAAGTTCTGTTGAAGCAGCTAAGCGCGCGAATATGTTTAAGAAGAAAAAGAATGTAAACAGTCCACTATTTTTTTGTGATAAAAACCATGTTTGAGAAGAAAAAGATGGATGAGTGACACCTGTAAGATGTCCCTCTGGCAAGCTGTCACTGTATTATATGCACATTCACATGTTTTTGTTCAAATAAATATAGTTTGTATTTAAAGTTCTGGTTCGGTTTTTTTTTTTTTTTTTTTTTTTTTTTTTTAATTTTTCTTTGATCTGCAGCGTGACACAAAATGGCGCCTGTGAAGCCTGGCGCTGCTTTAGATTACTATTAAAATCTGATTCATTCATGAAATAAAAAAACCAAACACTGAATTTGTTTAATGTGAGTATTTTCTAGGAGATTCACCACATCTGAAAGATGTGGGTCAATTATATATATTTTTTTTAAGGGGGGGGGTCCTTCCAAAATATTAAGGGAATAAAATTTTTTTTTTTACCATTTTCTGACCATTACTATGATAACTTGGTCTGAAATGTTGGAAAGGCTAATAGACTAAACATGCTGAATGTATTTTAATTTAGTTTCCACTGTGGTGTGGAAGACTTGGGTGCAGGTTTTTATTTTGGGGGAAACTAGCTAAATGTAGTTTCTAGGAGGGTTATGGTTCGTGTCTCCTTCCAGACAGCTGATCTGGTGAGCATATGAAAGATTTATAATTAATAGAGGGTCTGAAAACAGTCCAGCATCTAATCTTAATATCCAATAAACCTTCAAAATAAAGATTTAACTTAATTCTAGCTTCCCTGTTGTGTGAGTGTGTCCGTTAAGGGGTCATGGTGTCGTAGCTGTGCTGCATGTCACATTCTCAGCATATTTTATTTCATATTAATTTATTCAGTTTAGCATCAATATTGTAGCAGCTGGCAGGTGTGCCAAAAACTTCCACCACTTGGAAAACTGTTTAAAAGGTGGTGACCAGTGAGAGCTGATCTGTCCTGTAACCCTCCAGGACAAATTGATTTTCCTAAATAGTTGATGTAAAATTATATATAATATAATTTCCAAGTCACCAACGGTTAGGGTATAAGTTGACTCTCATTGAACAAACCACCCGATGAAAACTGGATGCTTTCAAAAATAAAATAAAAACTCAAAACTGCAGTTTCAGATCAGCTTATAGGTTGTTAATAACTTAACATGGTCATTTGCTGAATTTGCAGCATTAGGATGTCATATTTACTGAAATCAAAAACTATTCTAATCACACCCACCCTAACAGGACCAGTTCCTTGTTACCATAGGAACCCTTCTTTGATATCACATTCATATTTCTTACATTCATTGAACTTGTGAGTTTATGGAGAGTTTCTGCTTGAGTTTCTTTGCAGGATGTCAGAATAGCCCCCCAGAGCTGCTGTTTGGATGCAAACTTGTTCTTAGATAAAACTTACGTGTGTGATTTAATAAGGAAGTTTTAACAGCACTGTGCTTTATACATCGCTGTAAAACTCAGATTAAGTACATTTTAGCTGCTCCGTAGTCATTACAGTTAGCATTTTACAGCACTTTCAAAATAAGAGGAGAATAATGAGCATGTCAAAGGGCCATGAGGGGCCAAAATAAAGGGAACACGGGCCAAACCGGGCCCACAGGCCCCAAATTGGGCAGCCTTGCTCTACATACTTTGCTGAGGTCATTTTAACACCTTCAGGGACCCTAAAGGGGCCTACCACACGTGTCAAACTCTAGGCCCGCGATATATAATTTGGGTTCACAATAAATTTTGGCCCTCCTAGTTGTGCACAAAACCAAAAACACAGGAAAGTGTTTTTTTAAACTGCAGTTACGTGACATTCAGAGCAGAATATGTCCGGCTCTGAGACTCAGAAATTCCCCCAGAAGAAGAAGCAGAGAGAGTTTAATATTCAGGCTGAGAAACTGATTGTTGTAAAAAAAATATTATTTTTAGCAAGTATTTCTTGATTTGCTAAATTCTACGATGGCTGAGGAACTCTTCTGATGACTTTTGTAGGGCTTCATGTCAACAAAAATGTGACAAAAAGCAACAGATTTACAAAAAGGTGAGAAATGTCTGAGAAAGCCACAAAAACATTGGAACGAAAACAACAAAAATTAGGGGGAAAAGCTCCCAAAATGTTTTTTAAAAAAAGTGGCATGCAGTAACAAAAGCACGGCAATAATCTCTCCATGTCTGGCCCTTGGTGTGAGTCTCTATTTCCAGTGTGGCCCTCTGGGAAAATGAGTTTGAGCCCCCTGTCCTGACAGCTCTCTCCTCATGATTCTGGACCAAAACATGACTCCGCCTCTTCCTTGGTGATGTAGCAGCCTTATTGGGACATGGTGGCCACCCAGCAACCATCCAGCAACCACCCAGCAACCACCCATCAACCACCCATCAACCACCCAGCAACCATCCAGCAACCACCCAGCAACCACCCAGCAACCACCCAGCAACCATCCACTACTCCATCTGAGCCTACAAGGGGCGCACGGCACTCATCAGTAACCACGACTGTCTGAACATTAGTCTTCATGGATTTCTGGGCCCACTGTAACCGTTTCTGCCTGTGAGCATTGGTTAGGGGGGGCCGACTAGATTAATGCACAACTGCAAGCCTCTGGACCAGGTGGGGGGGGTCAAACTCATTTTTTTGTGGTTTTCTCAGACATTTGTCACCTTTTTGTAAATTTGTTGCTTCTTCTGACATTTTAGTTGACATGAAGTCCTACAAAAGTCATCAAAAGAGTTCCTTAACCAATGTAGGATTTAGAAAATCAAGCAAAAATAATTCTAAATGTTTCTCAGCCTGTTTCTCAGCCTGAATATTAAACTCTCTCTCTGCTGCTTCTGGGGGAATTTCGGATTCTCAGAGTCGGCAAATCTGCCAAATTCTGCTCCGAATGTCAGGTAATTACAGTTTAAAAAACACTTTCCTGTGTTTTTGGTTTGGTGCACAACTAGGAGGGCCAAAATGTGTTGTGAACCCAAATTGATACATCATACACGGGCCGGATCTAAATCTGCAAGGGGCCGGATTTGGCCCGCGGGCCTCGAGTTTGACACATGTGGTCTAGAGGATCCTACACCTTGAGGTTGGCAGGAGCTTGCTGCTTTGTGAATCTGATGAATTAGTCTGGCAGGAATCAGCCACACATCTCTACATGGGACTGGTCCTGTTAGGGTGGGTGTGATTAAAATAGTTTTTGATTTCAGTAAATATGATCTCCTAACGCTGCAAATTCAGCAAATGACCATGTTCAGTTATTTACAACCTATAAACTGATTAGAAACTCTGTTGTGCGTAATAATTTGGAAGAGTGCATTAAGAGTTTTGAATTTTTGAAAAAATCCAGTTTTCATTGGGTGGTTTGTTCAATGACATTCGACTTATACCCTACGGTTGGTGACTTGAAAATTATATATATATATATATATATATATATATATATATATATATATATATATATATATATATATATATATACAGTGCAGGCCAAACGTTTGGACACACCTTCTCATTCAATGCGTTTCCTTTTTATTTTCATGACTATTTACATTGTAGATTCTCACTGAAGGCATCAAAACTATGAATGAACACATGTGGAATTATGTACTTAACAAAAAGTGTGAAATAACTGAAAACATGTCTTATATTTTAGATTCTTCAAAGTAGCCACCCTTTGCTTTTTTTGATAACTCTGCAAACCCTTGGTGTTCTCTCAATGAGCTTCATGAGGTAGTCACCTGAAATGGTTTTACCTTCACAGGTGTGCTTTGTCAGGGTTAATTAGTGGAATTATTTCCCTTATTAATAAAAAAGCAAAGGGTGACTACTTTGAAGAATCTAAAATATAAGACATGTTTTCAGTTATTTCACACTTTTTAGTTAAGTACATAATTCCATATGTGTTCATTCATAGTTTTGATGCCTTCAGTGAGAATCTACAATGTAAATAGTCATGAAAATAAAAAGGAAACCCATTTGACGGAGAAGGTGTCCAAACTTTTGGCCTGTACTGTATGTATATATATATATATATATATATATATATATATATATATATATATATATATATATATATCTCATTTACATCGACTATTTAGGAAAATCAGTGTAAAATATTATTTGCATAATAATTTGGAACACAGTATCTTTCAAAGTGTCTGACAACATTATGGGATGGATCCCTACAGAGATAGACCTTTTAGTTAAAGAGTAAGATCCTTTTAGTTTAACATGAAACAGCCCCGAAATCACCATAACCAAATTACAGACTCCATGTAAATAATCAGGACTTTTAGCGTGTATATAGCCAGCCTATCTCCACCAGACTCCATGTAAATAATCAGGACTTTTAGCGTGTATAGAGCCAGCATATCTCCACCAGACTCCATGTAAATAATCAGGACTTTTAGCGTGTATAGAGCCAGCATATCTCCACCAGACTCCATGTAAATAATCAGGACTTTTAGCGTGTATAGAGCCAGCATATCTCCACCAGACTCCATGTAAATAATCAGGACTTTTAGCGTGTATAGAGCCAGCATATCTCCACATGTAAATGGGTGAATTAAGGGTTTATTTCAACCAAACCAGAGTGGTGATTGTTGGAACAGTGGAAAGATGAACCAAGACGGACTTTGGTAGTTTTATTTAGTTTCTGTCCACTTTGAATGAAGTGTGTTTTATGATGATAAAAGTCCTGATTATTTACATGGAGTCTGGTTGAGTTTGGTAATCAAGTTATTTTGAGGAAGAAACAACCTTTTAAACACAAGGTAGAAGCTGTGTGGAAACCTGTCCTGTCGCAGCTGGAGTGTTTGACGATGTTTTGGGTAATATGCATTCATGTTACCTGGGATACGATTGTGTCGAACTGGAATGTAACTAAGTACATCTACTCCAGTACTCCTCCTTCAGTACCAAAAGTTGAGGTACTTGTACTTTACTTGAGTCTTTTCTTTTCATGTGACTTTCTACTTCTACCCCCGCTACATTTCAGAGAGAAATATTGGACTTTTTACTCCACTACACACACACACACAAACACACACACACACACACACACACACACACACACACACAGACAGACAGACAGACAGACAGACACACAGAAAGACAGACAAACACACACACGCATACACAGACAGACAGACAGACACACACACACACACACCACACATACACACACACACACACACACACACACACACACACACACACACACACACACACAGACAGACACACACACAGAAAGACAGACACACAGACACAGACAAACACACACACACACGCATACACAGACAGACAGACACACACACACACATACACAGACAGACAGACAGACACACACACACACACACACACACACACACACACACACACAGACAGACACACACACACACACACACACACACACACACACACACACACACACATACACAGACAGACAGACAGACACATACACACACACACAGAGACACAGACACACATTCCGGTAAGTGTTTCAGCTCCTACTTCAGGTCATAGTGGGGGTTAGATGCTGTGTTATATTAACAGGAGGTCAGGCCCTATGGCCACTGGGCCAGTGGGGATGTAAATGATCAAACTGCTTTTGGGGAGTAGTTGGTAGAACTGCTTAGAAGTGGACTGGTCCTAGAACTAGGGTCCTGGAACTACTTGGTCAGAAAGAGGCTTATGCAAATCTCCTCCTCCAGCTCCTGGAGAGGTGTTAAAACAGAGCATTTTGACTTTTGTTTCAGAGGCGGAGCTCCATCTCCAGCGGAGGTCACACCTCGGTATAACAAAGGAGCTCCTTTCAATAGTCTGAGCACACGCTGCTGGCTCTATATGCAGATCTCGTCTGATAGATTTGGGAGTGAATGTCTTCTTATCTTTTGTTATTCTGATGTTTCCTGAGACTTTGTATGAGAGACGGTCCCACAACTTGTTGTCATGAAGTGATGCATGTATGACACGCATAGGGCTGGGCGATACGGAGAAAATCAGATATCACCATATTTTGGACCAAATACCTCGATATCGATACCACAACGATATTCTAGTGTTGACTATCGGTGCTTTCACAAAATATCTACACACTGAGATTTTAGATAAATAATCACCAGTAGGGCTGTCAAAATTAACGCGTTAATTTTTGCGTTAATTTTTTAAATATTTAACTCGTTAAAAAAAATTTACGAAATTAACGCAGCTGTGTTTGTTTACTTCATGTGGCGGCTGAGAAACGTAATACGTCTACATAACAGCAGGCGGCGCTACTCTGTATTGTTGCCCAAGTAATGAAAACCGGCAGCTGATTGGACGAACGCGTCACATGGGTTTGTTTTCTCCGGTAATTCAAAGCCAGACTGTCATGGCGGCCGTTCAGTATACGATCTCATATTGTACTAAAATAGTTCACTGAAACATGTTTCTGGAAACATTTTAAGCGAGAAATAGGCCATACAGTGTCTAAATCTGTCTTCATTTCAGCTCAACAAAGGTCAGTTAGGAAGATTTTCGTCAGATTTTGAGAGACTCTAGTCACCTCACTCCGCTCGCCATTTCCGGGTGATTCCCGACTCTCCTGCCGGCGACAGAACATAGTATGGTTAAATCCAACGCATCAAAACAAATCCCATGTGGATTTTTTTATTTATTTATTTTACTACATACACCCCCCCTCCCCTCCCCCTTAGACATTTTCTCATCGAATCTACACGATTCACGTAGGTCACCTACTTTGGTTTCAAAACGGTGAATTTCGCCGAAAGGTGAGTGATTTTCATGTCTGCATCTGGAGAATAATCCCAAATGGAGATATCTAAACAAACCCAGCTGAGCTTTTTGGACACTTTTGTCACTTTTTTTTTGAAGTTTCTTGTCACTAGTTTTCTGCGCTTTTTTGATGTTTTTTTTTGTGTCACTTTTTCAACATTTTATTATCAATGTTTCTTTACATGCTATAGAACTGTAGCCTAGAAATCTATACGCACCCTGGCGACAGCAAATGTAATTTGGTCGTCTAGCAACTCTCCGTTGGCTTGCGAGTTGGAAAAACCAAACTCTGGTCCGGCCAATCACATCGTGTATAGAGGCGGTGGGCGGGGCTTATGGCTGCTGCTGCTGCTGGTGAACAGAGGTCTTCTGGAAGACTCGGAGTTCAGCTTTTCTTTGAGAAAAGAACAAAGAACGGCTCTGAAGTCATTCTTAAAAAAGGGAAGGTGTGTTCGGAGTTTAAAGTTTAATCTATCAGCTAGCGTTGCTCTGATTGGTTGTAGCATTATCCTATTGGTGCAGAGGGAATTTGAAAGACAACCGTTTTAGGGCTGCAAAAACGAATCGATAAAATCGATAAAATTCGATTACTAAAAAAGTTGGCAAACGAATTTAATAATCGATTCGTTGTGTCGCGCAACTATTAGGCCACCTAGTCGCCGAGATAAAAAAAAAAAATTGAGTTGAGCGCAGAGCGGAGCGAAAGAAAAGAAAAAAGAGCAGAGCGGGGGGTAGAGGAAATACGGAGAGAGACCGGAGAGACCCGTAACGTTGTTCTGAAACACTCGGCGGAGGCAGAGAGATCAGTACGACCCGAGTCATCCGAGGTGTGGGAGCATTTCACACTAAATAAATCAAAAACGTGTTAATTGCAAGATAAGCAAAAGCGACACGGCATGGCAGGGGAGCACCACGGTGATGAGTCAGCACCTAAAACGTAAACATGTTGGAGTCCTTGATGAGGAGGAAGGGAGTTCAACAGCAGGGTAAAGTCACTACACTATCCTCCTTCTGTTCCGGTCTGAAGGGAGGAACGTACCGTCCCTCCAGGAGCTCTTCTGGTGCTGCTGTTTACTCGTTATCCAGCTGACTAGCATGACGAGCTAGCGTTAGCTCGGTAATAACTGTAATAAAGCAGGGGGGGTATAGTTTACAAGACTAAAGACACGTTTTATTCACTCGCCTTTTTTGGCCCAT
>NC_041337.1:37642428-37652428 GCF_004354835.1 Perca flavescens | reverse complement strand
GATCCAAATACCAAATGTCAGGATGACCAAACCCTGTTGACCAGAGCCTTAAATAGAGCCAACAGTGTAGCCTGCTGGCTGATATAAGAACTACAGGTAAAGAACTACAGGGAGGCCACTAACAGCCATTGGTTGTTTTAATTTTAACAAACAGAAACATTTTACATTCCTTATTTTGTTATACTATTTTTTGTTTACCATATCTCATTAGATGTGACATGCTTCACATATGAAGACATGTATATATCATCAGTAAACATTGATTTTGTGATCATTCACTTAAAAAAAACACTGATTTTATTTGGTTCAAAAAAATCACATCTGAATCCACCCTTCTGATGTGATCAGAATAATCCTGTTTATTTTTGGACCAAATAGATCCCAAACTGAGTCCAAAGGGCAGGTTTGATCTAGATCAAATTTAAGATCTGATTGCATTGGTCTGATCTTAGTTCAGAATCCCTCTTCTGCTTTTGAAAAAACGATTTCCAAGATTTGATCCAATCTGTGATCCAAAATCCCGCTGGATTACTTTTTTAAAACTGGGCCCTGGCTACCACACTACTGCACTACTGAGTTTCCAATCCCCTAAAACAGAGACAATTGGAAAGAAAGGTCTAATATTTTGAGAAAAAAGTCAAATATTTTTGTCCCAAACGTAGCAGTGTATACAGTATATATATATATATATATATATATATATCTTTTTAAGATTATTTTTTAGGGCATTTTAGGACTTTATTTGAAAAAGGTGTGTGAGAGAGAGAGAGGTAGTTGGGTAGCCAAAGTCTCAAAAATGGGTTGAACCTGACATAGTCTGCCATACTTTTTATTTGTGTTTTTTCTGTTAACTTTGACCCTAAGAACCAATAATTGGAGGCTCTGCTCTGCTGGAAATATCGCGAAAAAAATTGTTGCCATTTTAGTGTATGCATCCTAAATTTTTTTATCAGAAAAATGTCAAAAAAATATTTTTTTTCCTCAAATCCTCAGTGGGTTGGGTAGGCTGTCAATACATGCATTCCAGATACACAGAACGCATGTGCTGATAACATCCACTGAAAAAATAATTCTTAAAACACATTTCTACATGATTTTGCATCAATTTAATGCAAAAAAAAAGTAGGCGTTTTCTCACTTTTTTCCAATATTTTCATCTTTACTTCATTGGCAATAAACTATTCCCCCAAGTTATGACATCGGTCAATATGCCGTTCTTTTCACCAAACAGTATACTCACTCCAGAGAAAACAATTATAAAAATCCAACCAAAATCCATGGATTATTGAACTTTTGAGACCCTGGCTCCCCGACGAAGGGGGCATGACATGCAGCAAAGGGCCGCAGGTCGGAGTCAAACCTGCGGCCGCTGCATCGAGGAGTAAACCTCTATATATGCGCGCCTGCTCTACCAGCTGAGCTCCCCAGGCGCCCAGCGTAGCGGTGTGGTTTTCGGGACCTACTTGGAGATGAAGCCTCCGGACTCACAGCGCTGGCGCGTGTCGGAGCCCTCGAGGAACAGCAGCTCAGGCTGGTGGAGGACGTCCACCAGGACAGACAGCTCGGCATTCACCAGGGGCTTCAGACGCTGCTCTAGGGTGGTGATGATGTCCTGCAGGGACACACACAGGGACACACACAGGGACAGGGACACACACAGGGATAGGGACACACACAGGGACACACACAGGGACAGGGACACACACAGGGACACACACACACACAGGGACACACACACACACAGGGACACACACACACACACACAGGGACACACACACACACAGGGACACACACAGGGACACACACACACACACACACACACACAGGGACACACAGGGACAGGGACACACACAGGGACACACACACACACACAGGGACACACACACACACACACACACACACACACAGGGACACACACAGGGACAGGGACACACAGGGACACACACACACACACAGGGACACACACACACACACACACACACACACACAGGGACACACACAGGGACACACACACAGGGACACACACACACACAGGGACACACACACACACACAGGGACACACACAGGGACACACACACACACACAGGGACACACACACACACACACACAGGGACACACACAGGGACACACACACACACAGGGACACACACACACACACACACACACAGGGACACACACAGGGACAGGGGCACACACAGGGACACACACACACAGGGACAGGGGCACACACAGGGACACATACAGTGACACACACAGGGACACACACAGGGACAGGGGCACACACAGGGACACACACACACACAGGGACACACACAGGGACACACACAGGGACAGGGGTACACACAGGGACACACACACACACAGGGGCACACACACACACACACAGGGACAGGGGCACACACAGGGACACACACACACACACAGGGACACACAGGAACAGGGGCACACACAGGGACACACACACACAGGGACACACACAGGGACACACACACACACACACACACACTTTTAGAATTTGTATTCATGATTTAAATGTAGTTTCTTTCTGTCTAATGCTGCGTTCATGTGGTGTCAGATTTTTTAAAAGAGTCTCAGGATTTCCTAGTTAAATAAAATAAATATATTGATAGAGTACTTATCATCATGTATGCTTGTTACCGGTCATATTCCCATCTGGGAGGTCAGGCCTGTGATCAGTGTTGTACAGGTGTGGATGTATTTCCATATTTTGGGCGTATTAGTGTGTGTACCTGTAGTTTCTCTATGATGTTCTTGTAGTCCCAGGGGTTGCTAGGGGCGATGGTCCTGGAGGACCGGGACAGGGACTTGTAGTTCGGGTTGGACCGGGACAGAGAGTTGAGAGAGGACGAGGCCAACACGGTGCTGATCTGGGCCTCCAGCTCCAGAGGGAGAGCAATGGACCGGCTCTTAGCTGCACACACACACACAGAGACACACACACACACACACACACACACACACACACACACACACACACACACACACACACATACAGAGAGACATATATATCAAATCAATCATTAATAACACTTAATTATGTCACAGAGACACACACACACATACAGGCACACACAGAGAGAGAGACATACTCAATCAATTTCATAATCATTATCACACACAGAGACATATATATATATATATATATATATATATATATATATATATATAAAAATCAATCATTAATAAAACTTCAGTATAACAGAGACACACAAACATTACATTTAGCTGACCCTTTTATCTAAAGCGACTTGCTCAACTGCTCTCTATATATCAGAGGTAACACTCCTCTGGAGCTACTAGGGGTTAAGTGTCTTGCTCAGGGACACATTGCAGTGGGAATCGAACCCAGATCTCCCACACCAAAAGGTATGTGTCATATCCACCACACACACACACACACACACACACACACACACACACACACACACACACACACACACACACACACACACACTGACCTGTCAAGGCCAGGGTCCTGATGCAGGTCTCCACCTGTCCCCGGTGCTGCTGCTGCAGCCAGGGACAGTCCAGCAGACGCACAGACGACTGCAGCAGCTGGGTCACGATGGTGTGATGAGTCTGAGAGAGAGGGAGAGAGATACAGGGAGAGAGAGAGATACAGGGAGAGAGAGAGAGACAGGGAGAGAGAGAGAGATACAGGGAGAGAGAGAGAGAGGGGGAGAGAGAGAGAGACAGGGAGAGAGAGAGAGACAGGGAGAGAAAGAGAGATACAGGGAGAGAAAGAGAGATACAGGGAGAGAAAGAGAGACAGGGAGAGAGAGAGAGACAGGGAGAGAGAGAGAGAGACAGGGAGAGAGAGAGACAGGGAGAGAGAGAGAGACAGGGAGAGAGAGAGATACAGGGAGAGAGAGAGATACAGGGAGAGAGGGAGAGAGAGAGGAGAGAGGGAGAGAGAGAGAGAGACAGGGAGAGAGGGAGAGAGAGACAGGGAGAGAGAGAGAGAGAGAGAGAGACAGGGAGAGAGGGAGAGAGAGAGACAGGGAGAGAGGGAGAGAGAGACAGGGAGAGAGGGAGAGAGAGAGACAGGGAGAGAGGGAGAGAGACAGGGAGAGGAGAGAGAGAGAGAGAGAGACAGGGAGAGAGGGAGAGAGACAGGGAGAGAGAGAGAGAGACAGGGAGAGAGGGAGAGAGAGAGATAGAGGGAGAGAGAGATAGAGAGAGACAGGGAGAGAGAGAGACAGGGAGAGAGAGAGAGAGAGAGGGAGAAAAAGAGAGACAGGGAGAGAGAGACAGGGAGAGAGAGGAGACAGGGAGAGAGAGAGATACAGGGAGAGAAGAGAGAGAGGAGATACAGGGAGAGAGAGAGAGACAGGAGAAAGAGAGAGAGGAGAGAGAGAGACAGGGAGAGAAAGAGAGATACAGGGAGAGAGGGAGAGAGAGGGAGATACAGGGAGAGAGAGAGAGATACAGGGAGAGAGAGAGAGACAGGGAGAGAGAGAGAGAGACAGGGATAGAGAGAGAGATACAGGGAGAGAGGAAGAGAGAGGGAGATACAGGGAGGGAGAGTTAGTTGTGGTCTTGTAATGTGTGACCCTGTGTATGGTAGGCATGATGTGACGCCATCACAGCGTGTGAGTGTTGCATGCTGGTCCTGACCTGCAGAGAGAGAGAGAGACAGAGAGAGAGAGACAGGCAGCCAGAGACAGAGAGAGAGACAGGCAGACAGAGAAACAGAGAGAGAGAGAGACAGGCAGACAGAGACAGAGAGAGAGACAGGCAGACAGAGAGACAGAGAGAGAGAGAGAGAGAGACAGGCAGACAGAGAGAGGTCTGCAGGCATTGCATGCTGGTCCTGACCTGCAGAGACGTGCTGTTCTCAGAGAACGGCGAGCTGAAGAAGGCGTGGATGGTGTCAAACACCACGTTGATGATGTATTTCTCCAGGATGGGATCAGAGAGACGCTTCTCTCGCTTGTTACACACCTGCAGAGAGACACACACAGAAGCAGTGTGTAGTGAGGGTACTGTGATTGTTTCCCTCCCAGCCTCATACTGGCCCGTCCCAGAGAGACTACCCCTAACTGTTTGGTGCTGTTACGGCGTATAGCATCCTCCTCAACTGTACCGTTAATGTCTGCTGCTAGCCTAGAAATCTAGACCATCCTAGTGGCAGCAAATGTAATCTGCAGCCGGAGTCAGTCTAGGCACTCTTCGTTAGCTTGCGAGCTGGAAAAACCAAACTCTGGTCAGGCCAATCACATCGTGTATAGAGTGGGTGGGCGGGGCTTATGGCTGCTGCTGCTGCTGGTGAACAGAGGTCTTCTGGAAGACTTGGAGTTCAGCTTTTCTTTGAGAAAAGAACAAAGAACGGCACTGAAGTCATTCTTAAAAAAGGGAGATGTGTTCAGAGTTTAAAGTTTAATTGATCAACTAGCTCCGCTACCTTCTTCGTTGCTCTGGTTGGTTGTAGAGCTATCCTATCGGTGCGGAGGGAATTTGAAAGACAACCGTTTATCCCGCCCCTCGGATTGAGCCCTGACCAATGGGGAGTTCCCAGACCTCAACATCTGGATGTGGGGCTGGCTTGTCAGGCTAGACTGCTGCAGCTTCAGGGGCAAAACATTTAGGGTCCTATCTTGCACCCAGCGCAGCCCAAAGCCCGGTGCAACTGTCTTTGCTAGTTTAAGACCGACCCAGTTGTTGGTTTCCCGTCCAGCGCCCACTTCGTTTAAATAACAAATGCACCTGCACCCCTCTGTGGCCCATGGTCTTACAGGGAGGTGTGTTCAGGTGCATTGTGGGCGTGCTGGTCTTACAGGGAGGTGTATTCAGGTGCATTCTGGGAGTATTGCTATCTTGAGGCAGCAGGAAGTGATGGCGCCATTGACCAACAAAAACCTGGTCTAAAGTCAATAACGCAGCATTTCATTGTTATTTTAACAGAGCATTAGTAAAATGCTCCTAGAGTCGCATGCTGGCAAGACACTATGCTTGTTACACACACACACACACACACACACACACACACACACACACACACACACACACACACACACACACAGCAGCACACACACACACACACACACACACACACACACATGCAGAACATTTCAAATAATAATATTACGGTGCAAATCCTCCATCATAACAGCAATGCTCCAAGGTCCAAACGCGCCTGGCTTTTAAAGGGAATGGGAGATGATCTCTGATTGGTTGATGAATGGGAGCTGATCTCTGATTGGTTGATTGCATGTTACGCCCAAAACGCACCTCTGATTAATGAAGACACTAAGAACAACCCTTTAGGACCAGGCACCCTAAACACAGACCCTTTTTACTGCCGTCAGACTAGCAAAAGTGGATTTGGACGCACCCTAAACACACCTGCACCAGGCTCTTCACACCGTGACCTCAGATCGGTAAAAAAGGACTCTGAGAGTGTAGTTTAAATACCATTTCCTCAATACTGGATCTTCTTTACATTTACATGGAGAATGACCACCAAGCAACCGTGCCGTCGTTGCTACGTGACTCGCCACACAGACGGAGAATATATGAACCAAAGTGTGAAAGTTCTGCCACTAAACAATCATCTTTGCTTAAAGGGATACTCCACCGTTTGTTGAAATGGGGTTTACCACGGTCTCCCCTAGCTGTAGATAGGTGGGGTCTCCCCTAGCTGTAGATAGGTGGGGTCTCCCCTAGCTGTAGATAGGTGGGGTCTCCTCTAGCTGTAGATAGGTGGGGTCTCCTCTAGCTGTAGATAGGTGGGGTCTCCCCTAGCTGTAGATAGGTGGGGTCTCCCCTAGCTGTAGATAGGTGGGGTCTCCTCTAGCTGTAGATAGGTGGGGTCTCCTCTAGCTGTAGATAGGTGGGGTCTCCTCTAGCTGTAGATAGGTGGGGTCTCCCCTAGCTGTAGATAGGTGGGGTCTCCGCTAGCTGTAGATAAGTGGGGTCTCCCTAGCTGTAGATAGGTGGGGTCTCCCCTAGCTGTAGATAGGTGGGGTCTCCCCTAGCTGTAGATAGGTGGGGTCTCCTCTAGCTGTAGATAGGTGGGGTCTCCTCTAGCTGTAGATAGGTGGGGTCTCCCTTAGCTGTAGATAGGTGGGGTCTCCTCTAGCTGTAGATAGGTCGGGTCTCCTCTAGCTGTAGATAGGTGGGGTCTCCCCTAGTTGGAGATAGGTGGGGTCTCTCCTAGCTGTAGATAGGTGGGGTCTCCTCTAGCTGTAGATAGGTGGGGTCTCCCCTAGCTGTAGATAGGTGGGGTCTGCCCTATATAGGTGGGGTCTCCTCTAGCTGTAGATAGGTGGGGTCTCCCCTAGCTGTAGATAGGTGGGGTCTCCTCTACTTGTAGATAGGTGGGGTCTCCCCTAGCTGTAGATAGGTGGGGTCTGCCCTACATAGGTGGGGTCTCATCTAGCTGTAGATAGGTGGGGTCTGCCCTAGATAGGTGGGGTCTCCCCTAGCTGTAGATAGGTGGGGTCTCCTCTAGCTGTAGATAGGTGGGGTCTCCTCTAGCTGTAGATAAGTGGGGTCTCCTCTAGCTGTAGATAGGTGGGGTCTCCACTAGCTGTAGATAGGTGGGGTCTCCTCTAGCTGTAGATAGGTGGGGTCTCCCCTAGCTGTAGATAGGTGGGGTCTCCCATAGCTGTAGATAGGTGGGGTCTCCTCTAGCTGTAGATAGGTGGGGTCTCCTCTAGCTGTAGAAAGGTGGGGTCTCCCCTAGCTGTAGATAGGTGGGGCCTCCTCTAGGTGTAGATAGGTGGGGTCTCCTCTAGCTGTAGATAGGTGGGGTCTCCTCTAGCTGTAGAAAGGTGGGGTCTCCCCTAGCTGTAGATAAGTGGGGTCTCCTCTAGCTGTAGATAGGTGGGGTCTCCGCTAGCTGTAGATAGGTGGGGTCTCCTCTAGCTGTAGAGAGGTGGGGTCTCCCCTAGCTGTAGATAGGTGGGGTCTCCCATAGCTGTAGATAGGTGGGGTCTCCTCTAGCTGTAGATAGGTGGGGTCTCCCCTAGCTGTAGATAAGTGGGGTCTCCTCTAGCTGTAGATAGGTGGGGTCTCCGCTAGCTGTAGATAGGTGGGGTCTCCCATAGCTGTAGATAGGTGGGGTCTCCCCTAGCTGTAGATAGGTGGGGTCTCCTCTAGGTGTAGATAGGTGGGGTCTCCTCTAGCTGTAGATAGGTGGGGTCTCCCCTAGCTGTAGATAGGTGGGGTCTCCTCTAGCTGGAGATAGGTGGGGTCTGCCCTAGATAGGTGGGGTCTCCTCTAGCTGTAGATAAGTGGGGTCTCCTCTAGCTGTAGATAGGTGGGGTCTCCTCTAGCTGGAGATAGCTGGGGTCTGCCCTGAGATAGGTGGGGTCTCCCTAGCTGTAGATAGGTGGGGTCTCCTCTAGCTGTAGATAGGTGGGGTCTCCCCTAGCTGTAGATAGGTGGGGTCTCCTCTAGCTGTAGATAGGTGGGGTCTCCTCTAGGTGTAGATAGGTGGGGTCTCCTCTAGCTGTAGATAGGTGGGGTCTCCCCTAGCTGTAGATAAGTGGGGTCTCCTCTAGCTGTAGATAGGTGGGGTCTCCGCTAGCTGTAGATAGGTGGGGTCTCCTCTAGCTGTAGATAGGTGGGGTCTCCCCTAGCTGTAGATAGGTGGGGTCTCCCATAGCTGTAGATAGGTGGGGTCTCCCCTAGCTGTAGATAGGTGGGGTCTCCTCTAGCTGTAGATAGGTGGGGTCTCCTCTAGCTGTAGATAGGTGGGGTCTCCTCTAGCTGTAGATAGGTGGGGTCTCCCCTAGCTGTAGATAGGTGGGGTCTCCTCTAGCTGGAGATAGGTGGGGTCTGCCCTAGATAGGTGGGGTCTCCTCTAGCTGTAGATAAGTGGGGTCTCCTCTAGCTGTAGATAGGTGGGGTCTCCTCTAGCTGGAGATAGCTGGGGTCTGCCCTAGATAGGTGGGGTCTCCTCTAGCTGTAGATAGGTGGGGTCTCCCCTAGCTGTAGATAGGTGGGGTCTCCTCTAGCTGTAGATATGTGGGGTCTCCTCTAGCTGTAGATAGGTGGGGTCTCCTCTAGCTGTAGATATGTGGGGTCTCCTCTAGCTGTAGATAGGTGGGGTCTCCTCTAGCTGGAGATAGGTGGGCCAATGCATTTTTTGTCCATGCATTGTTTTAGTCCGGTGCAACAATGGCAGCGCTGCCCGCTAGTTAGCTTAGCGTAGTGAATGGAATCCTATGTTGCCGGTTAGCATGTTGTAAAAGTGAGCCAACAAAAGACAAAAAAAAAACAACCTAATTACTTGCACTGAGACAAAAATGCGTTGGCCCACCTCTCTACAGCCAGGGGAGACCGTGTTAAGAACTATTTCAACAAACGGTAGCATATCTTATCCTGGCACTTTGGTAAGTAACTAGACCTGTCCTGGGGGGTATACAGGAACCCTAGACCTGTCCTGGGGGGTATACAGGAACCCTAGACCTGTCCTGGGGGTATACAGGAACCCTAGACCTGTCCTGGGGGGTATACAGGAACCCTAAACCTGTCCTGGGGGGTATACGGCGTATATCTGTAGTACTGTAGTATTAGTAATAGTATTACCCAGGCCATGTCCATTGAGTACTCTGTAGTACTGTAGTACTGTAGTATTAGTAGTAGTATTACCCGGGCCATGTCCACTGAGTACTCTGTAATACTGTAGTAGTAGTAGTAGTATTACCCGGGCCATGTCCACTGAGTGCTCTGTAGTACTGTAGTAGCAGTTGTATTACCTGGGCCATGTCCAGTGAGTACTCTGTAGTACTGTAGTAGTAGTAGTATTACCCGGGCCATGTCCACTGAGTACTCTGTAGTACTGTAGTATTAGTAGTATAACCTGGGCCATGTCCACTGAGTACTCTGTAGTACTGTAGTAGTAGTAGTATTACCCGGGCCATGTCCACTGAGTACTCTGTAGTACTGTAGTATTAGTAGTATAACCTGGGCCATGTCCACTGAGTACTCTGTAGTACTGTAGTAGTAGTAGTATTACCCGGGCCATGTC
>NC_041337.1:37622428-37637428 GCF_004354835.1 Perca flavescens | reverse complement strand
AAGAACACTCGCAATGTCCCTGTAGAGAACCTGGATCATGGCTATAAAACCAGGGTTGAACCCAAAAGCAGCCAGAGTCTGCCACAAGTACTGGTGTTCAACCCGGTCAAAAGCCTTCTCCTGGTCTATGGAAATAAGACCAGTTTCAACAGCCAATGAACTAGAGAGATCCAAAACATCACGAATTAAAGTGACATTGTCACTTATGAGCCTGCCGGGCACACAGAAAGTCTGGTCAGGGTGGATAATGGACGCCATCACCTCCCTCAATCTAAGGGCCAGAGCTTTGGACAGGATTTTATAATCCGTGCACAGCAGCGAGACCGGTCTCCAGTTCTTCAGCTCATGTAGGTCCCCCTTCTTTGGTAGCAGGGTGATGACGGCCCTCCTGCAGCTCAGAGGAAGTCTACCTTTTAGGAGACTATCGTTCAGCACCTCGAGCAGGTCCTGTCCTAAGATGGACCAAAAAGACTTAAAAAAGTCCACAGGAAGGCCATCCATCCCCGGAGCTTTGCCGCTCTGCAAACTCCCCATAGCTGTGGTCAGCTCCTGCATAGTCAACTCTGCTGCCAGCTGGGAGTTTTCCTCTGGGCTTACCTGAGGGAGACCACTGAAGAAGCTGCTGTACACATCTGGATTATCTGACCACTCACTCTTAAACAGGTCTCTGTAAAAACTGGCAGCAAACTTCCTGATGTCAGACGAGTCTGAGACGTCAGAGCCGCTACCCGTACGTAAAGAATGAATGATCTTCCTTTGTCCATTTTTCTTCTCCAGCCCAAAGAAGAACTTAGATGGAGCATCCATCTGTGAGATATTCATGAACCTCGACCTGACCAGAGCTCCCTGTGCTGAAAGGCCCAGCAGGTTGGCTATAGCCGACTGTTTGGACTTGAGGGAGACTAAATGCCCTCGAACTCCTGTAGAAGCTGCTAAAGACTGCAATTCTTCTACCTGTCTCTCCAGATCCTTCATTGATCGAGACAACTCTCCAGTGACATTACGAGTGAACTGCTGACAAAGTTGTTTTATCTGAACCTTGCCAAAGTCCCACCACTGCTGAATGCAGGTAAAAGCAGGCCTGCTCTCTCTGTGGGAGGACCAAAACAACTTAAAAGCAGACTTAAAAGCCTGGTCATTCAAAAGCACTGAGTTAAAATGCCAATAGGCGCTCTTTAAACGAACATTTTTTATAAAAACAGAACAGGAGACAAGACAGTGATCAGAAAAACCCACAGGCTGAATAACACACCTTTTAAAGATATTAAAGTGGTGTTTAAAACAATACAGGTGATCTAATCTAGCCAGGGATAAAACATCTCTTGAGTGACTCCAGGTGTACTGCCTATGGTCACTATTAAAACCCCTCCACAGGTCAGACAGCTCATGTGTTTGCACTAGCTGTCTGATCCTGTGGGACGATGCAGGATGAGGTTCAGGATGATTCCTATCCAGGGTTGGATCAACTGTACAGTTAAAATCCCCCCCCAAAAACATATACTCATCCCCACAAGCTTCAATGGCATCAGATAAAATGTTTAAAAATGCTACCCTATCCACCCCATTTGTTGGCGCGTAGACATTTAAAAACACTAACGTCACCTTTTCATATTGAGCTGTGACCTTCAATAAAACCACTGGCACAACCTCATCCACCTCAAAAGAAACTGGTAAAAAACTCCTGGCAAATAAAACCCCCACCCCTCCACTCAGACTGGACTTATGGCTTAAAATCACCTCCCCATTAAAAGCCCTCCTCCAGTCACATTCAATATCTGTGGTGCTGTGGGTTTCCTGTAAAAACATCACATCCAACTTCCTTATCTCCATGAGCTTAAAAAGAGCAGCTCTTTTAAAATCAGCTCTGGCTCCGTTCAGGTTTAAAATCCCAATGTTAAAATCACACATAGATGGAGAGAGAGAAAAAACAACAGTAGAAATACACGACAGTAAGTATAGAAAGAACACATGATTAACATTCATCATCATCTGTGATGAGTTGTGCTTTCACTTTAACTATAAGTTTCCTGAGACGGAAGATTTCCTGATCTGTGAGCACTTCTTCACCAGACTTCCTGGTGAGAGGCCGAGCTGACTGGATGAACAGCCTGAGATCAGGAAAGTGCTCCTCTACTATGGGCAGCCTGGCTCCCTTAGTGCTCTCCAGAAACTGTTTAATATCCACTGGCAGATAAGGAGTCAGATGAGTGATCAGCTGGTCCTCCTGAGTCATAATAAAATCACTTTCTGACTCTGGTGGAGTGTTTAATACTTTGCTTGTTTTCTTAGCTTTTGATCGATTTGGCACAGAATCGATCAATTTCCTCTTCTGCGCAATTTTCAGCACTTCCTCATCAGACATCTCCTCGTCATCTACCAGCAGATCCAAACTCACTGACACGTTTTCATTCATCTCTAGACCTACTGTGTTCACACACTCATTAGTTTTACTTAGATCAGTGATCTGATTTAGTGTAGGCCTACTCAGTGCCTCATCACCTGAAGTGGAGGGGCCATCAGTCAAGGTGGAAATCACGACCACCGGAGCACCCTGGGCCACCGTTCCCGGCAAATCTCCCACCACCGGCAAAAACGCCCCCATCGACGCGGCCACCGGTGCCGGTAGATCTGCCGGTACATCTCCATCAACCACCGGGACGGCGGGAGGCACGGCCCCCGCCATCAACGGCGCCTCGGTCGCTGGCGGAACGCCGCCAGCTGCAGCCCCCGCCGCCGGCGGCCGCCGCTCCGCCCCCCTCACCGGGCAGAAGCGAATCAAATGCCCCTCCACTCCACATCCAAAGCATTTCATCGTTTCCGATGAGGCAAAAACCATATAAGTAAAACCCTCCACTTTAAAAGAAAAGGACAGGTTTAGATCACTTGTTGTGTCTTTGAGTATCATGTACACCTGTCTCCGGTGACACACGACGTGCTTCAGCTGCGGGGATTTGCAGCCCAAAGACACCATTTTTATCGGAGAGACGAGTTGTCCATAGCGGGACAACTCTTTTACCAACATTTCATTTTTGATGAACGGAGGAGCATTTGAGATCGTTACCCTTATGGCCGGACTAACCAGCGGGAGAACGGGAGTGAAAGTGTCTTGGATCACTACACCGTTCTCCACCACCTCGCTGACTTTAGCGGTACTGTCCAGAAAGATAACGATCGCTCCGTTCATACGGGAAGCAGACTTAATGCTGCTGAACCCAACCACCTCTCCCACCGCCAAACCTGCCTCCTCCACAGAACACTGAACTACCGGGCTGAGCTTGATCGCATGACGCCGAGTCAGCTTCTCAAACTCAGCCGCAGAGGCTTCCGCCACCGGCATTGTGCCAAACAAAGACACGCCACCAGTTACACCACCACCCCCCAAAAAACACGAAACACACCACTAACTAAAAAAAATAAATAAAACACATATAAACACACAAAAATAAAGAGAAAATAGAGTAAGATAAACTCACACACGCTGAAAAAAATCAGCACACACTACGCTCTCCACACTCAATCCGCCATTCACTCAGAGAGACAGAGAGAGAGAGGGAGACAGAGAGAGAGACAGAGAGAGACAGAGAGACAGAGAGAGAGACAGAGAGAGAGAGGGAGAGAGACAGAGAGACAGAGAGAGAGACAGAGAGAGAGAGAGAGAGAGTATCATAAGCTTTTCTCACTTGGTCGACATAAAACCCTAAAAAAGTCATAGAAAAAGCAACAAAGTGAAAAAAACATTATGTGTGTGTGTGTGTCTGTATATGTGTGTCTGTGTGTCTGTGTGTGTGTGTGTGTGTGTGTGTGTGTGTGTGTCTGTGTGCGTGTCTGTATATGTGTGTGTGTGTGTGTGTGTGTGTGTGTGTGTGTGTGTGTGTGTGTGTGTGTGTCTCTGTGTGTGTGTGTGTGTGTCCCTGTGTGTGTGTGTGTGTGTGTGTGTGTCCCTGTGTGTGTGTGTGTCTGTGTCTCTGTGTGTGTGTGTGTGTGTGTGTGTGTGTGTCTCTGTGTGTGTGTGTGTGTGTCTCTGTGTGTGTCTGTGTGTGTGTCTGTGTGTGTCTGTGTGTGTGTCTCTGTGTGTGTCTGTCAGGGGCGGAGCTAGACTCTCAGTACAGTGGGGGCGGAGCTCCATCATGGGGCCCTCGGCTACCCAGTCATTTTAAAACCGTTAAATAAAAACGGTAAATTATCTGATGAATGCATATGTTATAATGTTATAATATTATAATGTTATGATGTTATAATGTTATGATGTTATAATGTTATAATGTTATGATGTGTCACTTGTTGAGCCAAGTCAGCCTATATGTCAAATAAAACACAAAGAAAAGACACATGTTCTGACAAATTTGTATTGACAAACAAACAAAGAAAGCAGTTTGCCAGTCAAGTGAAAATGTTTCAGCACCACGGACAGCGACAGCCGATGGACAGCGATGGTGCTGAACAGGCCAAGAGAGCTCAATCCGAGCCGCGCTATCTAACTGACACGGCACTATTATACTGTACTGAACACAACGTTTGTTTACAACTCCATAGGTAGGCTACAGGTGCTACATGACTTATTCACAACTAAAGTATAAATTCTTGGACGATTTTTTTTCTTACCATTCTGTTGTCTGCTTAACGATCCTCAAGAACAAATACATCTAACAAAACATATACATATACATATCATGGTCCCTTATTAAATCTTCCTCCTCCTCTCCTTCATGGTGGCAAATCTGCCAACCATTTTGTCCTTGTCAACGCAAGTCTGTCTTAACGAGCCGCAGACGGCTGAAACTTGGTTGTGCGCTGGCGCTGCTGATGGGAAGGGTTTTATAAGTCCTGGGGAGAGGGTCAGGTGAGGGTAGAGGGCTCTATCCATGTCGTTGGCAACGAGGAATGGCAGGACAGTGTATCTGTGTGAGTCCTCGTCAAAATGCCTTTTTCTCTTGTGAATCCTTTGCTCCGCAAACTCGGTGTGTCTGTATATGTGTGTGTGTGTGTGTGTGTGTGTGTGTGTGTGTGTATCTGTGTGCATGTATCTGTGTCTGTGAGTGTGTGTGTGTGTGTGTGTGTGTGTGTGTGTGTGTGTGTGTGTGTATATGTGTGTGTGTGTGTGTGTGTATCTGTGTGTGTGTCTGTCTGTATGTGTGTCTGTGTCTCTGTGTGTGTGAGTGTGTATCTGTGTGTGTGTGTGTGTGTGTCTGTGTGTCTGTGTTTTTGTGTGTGTGTGTGTGTGTGTGTGTGTGTGTGTGTGTGTCTGTGTGTCTCTGTGTTTGTGTGTGTGTGTGTGTGTGTGTATCTGTGTGTGTCTCTGTGTGTGTATTTGTGTGTGTGCGTATATCTGTGTGTATCTGTGTGTGTGTGTGTGTGTGTGTGTGTGTGTGTGTGTGTGTGTGTGTGTGTGTGTGTGTGTGTGTGTGTGTGTGTGTGTGTGTGTGTGTCTGACCCCCTCCCTACCTCTGTGATACAGTCCTCGTGTGTGACCACCCGGACCACGTCCTCTAGGGGGAGCAGCGAGGTACATTTGATCTCGGTGTAGACGTTCTTCCCCTCGGCGCAGGCCGCCAGCAGCTCCACCAGAGAGATGTGGTACCTGGGGGGGGGGGGGTCAACATCAATCATCTGTTTATGGGTCCTATGTTAACGTTCTAAACTCACGCCGTGAAGCGCCTGGTGCAGGTGTGTTTAGGGCGTAACATGCAATCAACCAATCAGAGATCATCTCCCATTCATCAACCAATCAGAGATCATCTCCCATTCCCTTTAAAAGCCAGGCGCGTTTGGACCTTGGAGCATTGCTGTTATGATGGAGGATTTACACTGTAATATTTTTATTTGCAATCTTCTGCATGTGCGTGTGTGTGTGTGTGTGTGTGTGTGTGTGTGTGTGTGTGTGTGTGTTGCTGTGCGTCCCTGTGTGTGTAACTAGCATAGTGTGTGCGCGCTGTGCACGAGTCTAGCAGCATTTTACTAATGCTCTGTTAAAATAACAATGAAATGCTGCGTTATTGACTTTAGACCAGGTTTTTGTTGGTCAATGGCGCGATCACTTCCTGCTGCCTCAAGATAGCAATACTCCCAGAATGCACCTGAACACACCTCCCTGTAAGACCAGCACTCCCAGAATGCACCTGAACACACATCCCTGTAAGACCAGCACTCCCAGAATGCACCTGAACACACCTCCCTGTAAGACCAGCACGCCCAGAATGCACCTGAACACACATCCCTGTAAGACCAGCACTCCCAGAATGCACCTGAACACACCTCCCTGTAAGACCAGCACGCCCAGAATGCACCTGAACACATCCCTCCCTCCCAGAATGCACCTGAACACACATCCCTGACCAGCACTCCCAGAATGCACCTGAACACACCTCCCTGTAAGACCAGCACACCCAGAATGCACCTGAACACACCTCCCTGTAAGACCACAGATGGTTTATTTGTTATTTAAACGCTGTGGGCGCTGGACAGGAAACTGACAACTGTGTCAGTCTTTGCGCTGCTACCAACCACCCCCCCCCCCTCTGAGGGTAGATGTATGTGCGATGGTTACCTGAGTGGGCTGCTCTCTCCGACCCCTTCCCTGCTCTCCGCCATCAGCTCCAGCATCACGTTGAAGGAAGCCTTGTCGTTGTAAAAGACGACCACGTCCTCGCCAACGTTGGTTAACTGCAGACAGAGAGACCGGAGCGCTACATCACCACCCAATCAGACACTCGCCATGTTTCCATCCACACGTTTTTATCCAAATTAAGTGATATTGAATGAAAAATGCCGTCATGGAAACAGTAAAATTCGACTGAATTTCATGAATATCGACTCTAAGGAAATACATTTCGGTCTCATTGGATTTTCTCTTGATCGATATATATATATCTATATATATATATATATAAACAGTATATATATATATATATCTATATATATATATAAACAGTATATATATATACAGTATATATATATCTATATATATATATATATATATAGTATATATATATAGATATATATATATATATCTATATATATATATATACGGCTTATGCGATAAACGCTGATGGAAACGTTATTTGCCGAATAAATTAATGAATTGCAATTAAGTTTTAGGTCATTTTATGGTTGCAACCCGCCACAAAACTAAGAAGAAGAAGAAGTTGTAGTCCATTTCCTCCCAGTATTTCCTCTCTGTTTGCACACATGACAGGCATCAACAAAGACATGATGGAAGTGGACGAACGAGGAGATGAGACTAATTTACGAGCAAAATATAACGGCTATTTTAGATAGCAAAAATCTAATAAAAGCCAAAATTTATCAGGAACTACGGCCAACAAAGGTTAGGACAAGCAGTGGGACGTCCCGCGGAGTAAATGGAAGGAGCTCTAACAGAGATACACAATAAAGAGAGTTGTCTCTCAGCGGTGCCGGAGGGGGAATAAAAGGAGAGTTCATCTTTTAGATGATCTGGATCAGATCCTCGGCCAAAGGCCCATCGCAGCTTCTCATATTAACAACTACTGTTGTCTAGCTAAACTTTGTTCACAAATGTGTGCTTGAATGTTGTGCGATTCAGTGCAAAAATGGACAGAAACTCCTTAAAATGTCTCAAATCTATTCCATATACCACTTTAATCGCAAAACAGCACGCGAGGTCATCACGCAACAGGTTTTTATTCGCTTTAAAGTCGTCGGATGGAAACACACTTTCACGATCAGCTTTATTTACAGGAGTCTTTTTACTGAACTTCAGATAATTCGATTGACATGTGGATGGAGACTTAGCTATTGGCACGTGTCGTGGTCCTCACCTCGGTCATGATCATGTCCTGGCACTTCTTGACGTACTTGCCCTCGGCCTTGATGATGGTGTGCAGGAAGTTGAGGTACTGGACGTGGCGCCCGTGCGTGGCCAGGCAGTGGATGAAGTGCTGCAGCACGCTCTCCGAGATCTCGCTGCACAGCTGGTAGTTGTTACAGAAGATGTGCTGCACCGTCTCGGCCTCAAGGAGCTGATCACACGCACGAGGAAACACACTTTTACTGGTGCTGTTTTACAAAATGTTGCATTCATGGACGCTCGGAAATATGATAATCCGACAAACAGCTTCTTTCTAGGTTAAGTGGGGTTTTTTTGGGGTGATTTTTCTAAACAAAATATGCTTTTTCAAACCTGCCTTTCTCGATCGTATGATCATTCATTCAATAAGTCAACTAAGTTTGGAAAATGTCTGTGTGTGTGTGTGTCTGTGTGTGTGTGTGTGTGTGTGTGTGTGTGTGTGTGTGTGTGTGTCTGTCTGTGCAACACAGCTCTGACAAATGTAATCATTACGATGTCCCAAAACCAGCCGGCAGGTTTGAAAAAGCATGTTTTGTTTAGAAAAATTGCCCAAAAAACCCACTCAACCTCGAAACAAGCTGAAAAAACATATTGTTTGTCGGATTAACATACTTCCGAGTGTCCATGAACGCAACATTTTGTAAAATAGCCAGAAAACATAAAAATCTCGCATTTTATTTGTCCATCTTCAAATATTTGCAAAAAATCAACTATTTGCATGATCAAGAAGCTGAAAAATACATAAAATTCTAAGCTCTTCTGGCTTCCCGGCAGCAGCCATATATTTACTGTATGACGTATAGCCATGTGATACAAATTCATCCAATCTGCCAGTGAGACTGCAAAGCAAAGGAGAACAACAGAAAGACAGCAGACTGCAATCATATGATTATTTAGTTTGGGAAATATCACACAAACAACAGAGCTCGAACCAATGTATTTAGAATGATTTTTAACCTTGTTCTTGTAGTTCTAACCAGCTAAAATGTTGGGAGTTTTTGGCAATAACTGGCATTATCTCCATCCTGAGTGTAAGATAAGTGGTGAGTGATGGAGCAGCGTACCCCGGGGTTGAGGAACAGGGTCAGGTTCTTGTGCAACAGAGTCTGGTTCTCCTGGTTCCCCGTACAGAACTTCTGGAGGAACAGGTGAGTGTACCGGATGATCTCCTGCATCTTCACATCATGCTGCAGACACACACACACACACACACACACACACACACACACACACACACACACACACACACACACACACACACACACACACACACACACACACACACACACACACACACACACAGATACACACACACACACACACACACACACACACAGACAGATAGACACACACACACACACACGTACACACAGACACAGATACACACACACACACACACACACACACACACACACACACAGAGACAGATACACACACACACACACACACACACACACACACACACACACACAGAGATACACATACAGACACACACACACACACACACACAGAGACACACACACACACACACACACACACACACACACACACACACACACACACACAGATACAGACACACACACACACACACACACACAGATACAGACACACAGACAGACAGACAGAGACACACACACACACACACACATACACACACACACACACAGACAGACACACACACACACACACACACACACACACACACACACACACAGTTTTTAGAGATATTAACATTTGAGGAATCTGAATGTCGGAAAAAGTGACAAATCTAAAAGAAAAGCTTTAAAAATTTGGAAAAAAAACAAAAACTTCAAAAGGCTCAGAAAAAGTCGACAAACGTTGAAAAAGGTTTTTCATTCAAACTTTTGACCCAGAAAAACTAAAAGTTGCAGGTCGACGCGAAGACACCACGAGAGTTAAGAGGCTTTTATTTTGGCGGGGCCCAGTCTCACCTGGTCGTAGGACACCTGCAACAGGTCCAGCATGACTTTATGAGCACCCATGTTCTTCAGCAACCTCTGCTGCTTCTTCCAAACTCCACTGCTGCACATTTTATTCAACCTCTCCAGGATCTACAGCGCAGAGAGACACATATCATCTGATTAATATCAGAATCTGATTTATTGGCCAAGTATACTCACATACAAGGCAAGGCAAGGCAGCTTTATTTATATAGCACATTTCAGCAACAGGGCAATTCAAAGTTAAACATCAAAGAGCAGTTAGAAAACAATTAAAAACAATAATAAACAAATTAAAAACATTAAAAGACAAGAATAAAATTGATAGTGCAGTATAAGAATAAAAGTTACAGTGCAGTATAAGAAATTTAATAAAAAAGAAAAAAAGTTAATAAAATAGATTATTTAAAGAAAAGCAACATGAAAAAGATAGGTCTTTAGCTTAGATTTAAAAGAACTGAGAGTTGGAGCGGACCTACAGGTTTCTGGGAGTTTGTTCCAGATATGTGGAGCATAAAAACTGAACGCTGCTTCCCCCTGTTTAGTTTTTTTATTTTTAAGGTGATAATAGGCTGATTTTTTAATTATGTTAATGTGGCTTTTAACATTTAGGTCTGAGTCCATGACTACACAAAGATTTCTTGCTTTGTCTGTTGTTTTTAACATTGTCGTTTGAAGCTGAGCGCTGACTTTTAATCGTTCCTCTTTTGCTCCAAAAACAACCACCTCCGTTTTTTCTTCATTTAATTTAAGAAAGTTCTGGCACATCGAATCATTAATCTGTTCAATGCACATATTTAATTGTTGTATTGGGCTATAGTTCCCTGGCGATAAGGTTATGTAAATTTGTGTGTCATCCGCATAACTATGGTAACTTATTTTGTTGTTTTCCATAATCTGAGCCAGTGGAAGCATGTAGATGTTGAACAGAAGAGGCCCCAGAACTGAGCCTTGGGGAACTCCGCACGTCATATTTGTATGCTCAGATGTATAATTACCTATAGACACAAAGTAGTCCCTATTCTTTAGATAGGATTCAAACCACTTTAGTACTGAGCCAGAAAGACAAACCCAGTTTTCCAATCGGTCAAGCAATATGTCATGGTCTACCGTATCAAATGCAGCACCGAGATCAAGTAATACTAAGACTGAAATTTTGCCACTATCTGTGTTTAAGTGGATGTCATTAAAGACTTTAATTAAAGCTGCGAGCAGCGATGGACGGGCCCTCGCGCCTCTGCGCACGTCGGGGTTACCGGCGGACGCCGCTCCTTGCGACCCTGCATTCGCGTCACCAATGAAAAGGGAACTCCCCGCCGAGATCAACGATAGCTCACACAAGACTCTACGTCATACGGTTCATTAGCTGTGAAAGGGGGCGTGGCTAAAGGATAGGGGGCGGGTCCAACCATCACCAATTATAAATGATGCCTCTGAGATGAATGATACCTCACACAAGACTCTACCTTAAATGGGTCAGCATGTATGAAAGGGGGCGTGGCTTAAACATAGGGGGTGGGCCAAACCATCACCGCTGAAGAAGGAAGTCTCTGCTGAGTTCAATGACTCCTCACACAAGTGTTTACATCAATCGGGCCATTAGTAATAAAAGGGGGCGTGGCTTAAACATAGGGGGCGGGCCAAACCATCACCAATTAAAAAGGAACTCTCTGCTGAGTTCAATGATACCTCACACAAGGGTATACCTTAAACGGTTCAAATGTTATGAAAGGGGGCGTGGATTGAGTAAGTGGGCGTGGCCATATTATAGGGGGCGGCCCAGTATCACACGTAGACCACACATTCTGAGATTCATGCAAATCGGATGATGTTTGTCATATAAGGCGGATTTCCTGTTGCCAGCCGGGGGCGCTATGACCTAAAGTCAATTTTGGCCTGTAGGTGTCCTCAGGCCTGGACCCTTGTGAATTGTGAGAAATTTCGGGCAGATACGACAACGTACACTCAAGTTACAACAACTTCTTTGTTCATCGCTAAACACTCAAAATGGCCGCCACGCCACGCCCACACCGTCTAAAGAAAAGTTTTTCTTTTAATAACTTTTCATCATTAAGGTGTTGGGATGGTACAGACCAAGTTTGAAGTCCATCGGATGAAATCTCTAGGAGGAGTTTGTTAAAGTACGACATGTGGAAATGGCCAAAATCACACTAATTTCGAACATTTAATTAAAAATGGCGGACTTCCTGTTGGGTTTAGGGTATGGCTCTAATGACGTTTTTTGTACATCTTGACATGTTACATACGTGTACCAAGTTCCGTGAGTCTACGTTAAACGCACTGCAGGGGCTCAATTTTCTTAACTTTCTAGGGGGCGCTAGCGAGCCATTTTTGTGCGCCTATTCCCGAAACCCTTAAAATACGTAATTTTTCACCAGACTTGATGCGACCGCCAAATTTGGTGAGTTTTTTAATATATTAAGCCCCTCAAAAAGCCAATTCATTTGACGAGAAAATAACAGAAACAATAAGTCCTTCAGTTTCAATAGGGCCTTCGCCGCTGTCGGCGCTCGGGCCCTAACTAGAGCCGTCTCAGTGCTGTGGTGTGGTCGAAACCTGACTGGAAGGCATCAAAACTGTTGTTTAGCGATAAGAAAAGGTTGAGTTGTTGAAAAATCACTTTTTCTATGATTTTACTTAAAAATGGAAGGTTTGATATCGGCCTATAGTTGCTCATTAGTGTCGTGTCTAGATTGTTCTTTTTTAGGAGTGGCTTGATGACTGCAGTTTTCAGGGCCTGTGGGAAGATACCTGAGAGCAGAGATGTATTTACAATCTGTAGAAGATCAGAACATCAGTTGGTAGAATATCAAGGCAACAGGAGGAGGTTTTCAGATGTTGTATAATGTCTTCCAGGTTGTTATGGCTGATCGCATGAAATTGTGTCATATTTCATTTTGTTTTGTGTGAACACTGTGACAACACATATCCTGTACTGTATACAGTATGGAAGCACTGACTGTTTGTCTAATTTTCTGAATTTTGTCTGTGAAGGAGGCAAAGTCATTGCAAGCCTTGGTAGACAACAGTTCAGATGCTACTGGTACTGGAGGGTTTGTTAATCTATCAACAGTAGCAAACAAAGCACGTGAATTATTGTAGAGCTTTGAGGGGAGGATCTGAAGAGCCACATATTCAAAAGAAGCTAAATTTCCGTAAGATATTTGCGTACATTGGAATGAGTCATTAAACAAAATGGTGACTCCACCTCCTTTCATATTCACTCTATTCTCACTCATAAAACTGAAGTTAGGGGGGGCTGACTCAATGAGAACAGCAGCACTGTTATTATGGTCCAACCAGGTTTCAGTTAAAAACATAAAATCAAGATTGTGGTTGATAATAAAATCATTGATTAAAAATGATTTTCCCGCCAAAGACCTAACGTTTAGTAGTGTTTTCAGGCGTGCAGCCTGGGACCGGCCCATATCAGTTAATGCTTACTGCATTTTGCACACAAGCATCCTTATCAGTTTGGGGAGAAGGAGTTAACTGCCGTCATAATAAATATGACGGCCGTAAATAATTAATTTTAATATAAAAATATTAATGATTAATCGATAGTCGATCGGTAATTCTCCCGACAATCGACGTAGAAAAGTTAATTGAAAGCCCATCCCTAGTCGTGGGTGGGCTTACGGTTCCGTGACTCGCGGGAATAACGGGATGGTTAAAGAAGAAAGTGACTTTAGGAAACGTGCCACGCGGGACACGATCCCCGGTCTCCTGGGTGTAAGTCTTGTGTTTGACCCATCCTTCCCCCCAACCAACCTCCCTACGAGGTATTCCCCCCTTACATACTACTCTCTGAACCCAGTGGAGCTGCTGCTCTCTCCGGTACGTTCTACAAACACGCTGAAGGACGCTTTCTTCATCGCTTCAGATGCTGACAGCCACTGTCCACACGTCCGTATTTTACGAGTTCGGAGTGAGAACGAGTTGTAAGTAGCTCAGGCATCAGTACGTTCATATAAAAATCTTTAACTCAAATAATAACTGAAGGTTACTTTTGGGGTTCCTCAAGGCTCCATGCTGGGCCCATTATTGTTTATTTTTTACATTCTGTAAATGACATTTGCCAAGTCTCCAAAATGTGTCCTTATAGATCGAGTTAATAGGCGTGTGCGTTCGTATTGGCCGCTATCCGTTTCCTAAGGTTCTGAAATGCAAACATTTTTGGACTATTTTTTTTTTTTTTAAGGGCTTGCGCCCGTGAGCACCCACGGAGGAAGACATAAATCGCCGCCTATGCTGGGATTGCTCCGGTGCAGCCAGAAATTCCGCTGGATGTCCTTCATTGTCCGTCCTTCTTCCTCTTACTTTGTGTCTTTTATTTTTTATTTAACCTTTATTTAACCAGGTTAGTCTCATTGAGAGACCTGGCCAAGATAGCAGAACATATTAGTTACATATAAAACAATTTACAATCACAAAACAAACACAAAAGAGGCAAAGACAACTCAAGTGCATGTCAATTAAATAAAAGCGCCATTAATTAAAACATTTGTCTGTGTGGATGGACTCATGTTCTATGGCTTTAACATCACCTTTAAAATCAGTTAAGGGGTTTGACAGTGTAGTCTGAGTCTTTTCTGTAGGTCTTTCCAAGCAGAAGGTGCAGCACGCCTTTTTGAACAACTCTGTCCGGGCTCGAGGTACATTCAAAGGACATTGTGAAGACTATGGTTAACTGCTCCTCAGATCTCTGCAGGGTAAATCCAGACAGCTAGCTAGACTATCTGTCCAATCTGAGTTTTCTGTTGCACGACTAAAACTACTTTTGAACATACACATGTTCCAAAACAAGTTCCTTCCTGAGACTATTTAGCAGAGGCACCGTAGCTCCGTCCAGAGCTTAGCCCCGCCCAAGATGATTGTGATTGGTTTAAAGAAATGCCAATAAACCAGAGCACGTTCTTCTCCCATCCAGGAATGCTGTGTGGACTAGACAGACCTTCCTCCGCAGAGCTGTGGAAGAGGAAGGTCTGGCAATGCAAGAATAGACTCCGGTGTGTGTGTGTTGCAACAGTTGAACCCTTAGAAAGTGAAATTGATCAGACGAAAGAAGTTTTGATCGGATGATCAGAAATGCAGGACTCTGGATGCTTTTATTTACATTTGAGCCATTTGGCAGATGCTGTTTTCCAGAGAGGGAAATCGTGTAATAATCAGTCAGAGCAGTGAAAGCTGAGA
>NC_041337.1:37614928-37617428 GCF_004354835.1 Perca flavescens | reverse complement strand
ATCTGACTACCAGCAGGGGAGACTCCTTAAACCTGTATTATATCTGACTACCAGCAGGGGGAGACTCCTTAAACTTGCATTATATCTGACTACCAGCAGGGGGAGACTCCTTAAACCTGTATTATATCTGACTACCAGCAGGGGAGACTCCTTAAACCTGCATTATATCTGAATTCCAGCAGGGGAGACCTTAAACCTGCATTATATCTGAATCAGCAGGGGAGACTCCTTAAACTTGCATTATATCTGACTACCAGCAGGGGAGACTCCTTAAACCTGCATTATATCTGAATTCCTGCAGGGGGAGACTCCTTAAACCTGCATTATATCTGAATTCCAGCAGGGGGAGACTCCTTAAACCTGCATTATATCTGAATTCCAGCAGGGGGAGACTCCTTAAACCTGCATTATATCTGACTACCAGCAGGGGGAGACTCCTTAAACCTGCATTATATCTGACTACCAGCAGGGGAAGACTCCTTAAACCTGCATTATATCGAACTACCAGCAGGGGGAGACTCCTTAAACCTGCATTATATCTGAATTCCATTGGCAGGGCTCAATCCGAGGGGCAGGACAAACAGTTGTCTTTCAGATTCCCTCTGCACGTAATAGGATAGTGCTCCAACCAATCAGAGCAATGCTAGTTGATAGATTAAACTTTAAACTCTGAACACATCTTCCCTTTTTTAAGAATGACTTCAGAGCCGTTCTTGGTTCTTTTCTCAAAGAAAAGATGAACTCCAAGTCTTCCAGAAGACCTCTGTTCACCAACAGCAGAAGCAGCAGCAGCAGCCATAAGCCCCGCCCACCGACTCTATATACGATGTGATTGGCCTGACCAGAGTTTGTTTTTCCAGCTTGCAAGCCAACAGAGAGTTGCTAGACTGACCCTGGCTGCAAATTACATTTGCTGCCACTAGGGTGGTCTAGATTTCTAGGCTAGTATGTAACATGTAACACTCCTTACACTCCTTCATTATTTTGGATTGGTAACCACGTAAACAGCTCGTAATGCATAGCTGAGCCCCCCCTAAAGGTCTGATCCTAGAACCCCCCCTGGTGAAGGATCAGTTACCTGCAGTATCTCCAGTATCTTCAGCTTGGTGTCCATCACGGTCAGGTCCACCTTGTCGATGCTATCTTTACTTCCTCTTGGCCCGTCCAGAGCGAGCCCCGCCTCCGCCCCACTGGCCCCGCCCCCTCCGAAGATGGACTGCTTCCTGTTGAGCACCATGGTGGACATGATCTGTCCCATCCCGTGGATGGAGCGCTTCACGTTCTTCCCTTCAGACGGAGAAGAAAAACACTTTCTAGTAATTCCTTTTATCCCTCCTGTTGTTCTTGGGTCAAATTTGACCTGTTTACAAAAACTTTGTATATCAGAACTGTGACAACATTTTTTTTAAAAGTGACAAATGTTGGAAAAAGCTACAAAAACGCAGGAAAAATATTAAACACAAAAAAAATTTTTTTTTTTTTTTAAATGCTGAAAAAATTTACCTAAAAAAATCAGAAAATGTGACTAAAAAAACATCAAAATCATCGCCAAAGTTGACAAAAAATTGGAAAAAAGTGAGAAAAAAAACATCGGAAAAAGCAACAACAAAATTGGAATAAAATCAACAAAAACGTTGAGAAAAGTGTAGAAAAAGAGCATCAAAATATTGAAATTTCGACCCAGAGAAACCCAAAGTTGCAGGTCGACAGGAAGACAACACAAAGGTTAATAAAGCATTAGTACTTCTGTCATCATTAATGAGGAATCCCCAGAGGCCCCACCATACGATGATATCCTGACTTTTGTGTCACGATACAATATTATTTGAGACTTTTTCCTAATCTTAACTAGTCGTTTTGGTGTCTAAACTTAACTGTCGTCGCCACATGACGCTCACATTTTGTTGGCTGAACTCTGAAAAGATTGTCAACTCACGGTGTTCTGCACCTGACTCACAGTCACCTTATCTCGGCTACGTTTAAAGGTGCAGTCGGTAAGACTGAAACTACCTTTCTACCCTATGTTCCAGTAAAACTACATGAAGCAGGTCATTAAAATAAATCCAGCTCCTCTGGCTCCACCTACAGCCTGGAGTGAGATTTACAAAAATCCACCTCTCCCTGTTCAGATGCACCAATCAGGGCCAGGGGAGGTGTCTAACTGTTCAGATGCACCAATCAGGGCCAGGGGAGGTGTCTAACTGTTCAGATGCACGAATCAGGGCCAGGGGAGGTGTCTAACTGTTCAGATGCACCAATCAGGGCCAGGGGAGTGTCTAACTGTTCAGATGCACCAATCAGGGCCAGGGGAGGTGTCTAACTGTTTGTCAATCACTGCTCATGCTCACACATTCATTCTCCCTTGTGGGGGGAGGGGCTTAGGAGACCGTTTTGGGCTTCAGCAAAAAGGGGGGGGAAGGACTGAGAAGTTGTTGATGTTCAAATTCTTTGGGCTAAGTCCTGGATCTTCACCATCCTTCCTACAGCACTTTTAAGTGTA
>NC_041337.1:37594928-37599928 GCF_004354835.1 Perca flavescens | reverse complement strand
CACTGCATATACCTGCTAGGTATGTAATAATTATTTGACATTTATATAGAGTGTACATTTTACTGATTTATGACTGAATCTCTGTTTCAGAATCACACACACACTTAAACATCTATGGTGTCTATGTGTGTGTGCCCGCCCACCCCCACCCTCACTCTTATCTCATGTTTGTTAAAAAAAAGATAAAGAGCAGCAGCTGATGAGTGTTGGTGTAGAGCGTATATGAGCTGAGTGGTGTCAGTGTTTGTCGACCTCGGAGCAGAATGGCTGCAGTCACAGAGCTCTCCTTCCTGCTGTTTGCTCTCATCAACTACATCCATGCTCAAGAACACATCATCATCAGAGAGGAAGGGTGGTCCTCTTACACCTTCAACCTCCCCGAGAACACCAACTCCTGCCTGATCTCCAGATCTGTTGGTGAGGAGAAGCTTGTCCTGTGGAACACCTCTGACCTCTGGTCCAACAACCCCTCACTACCTGAAGACCTGAAACAACGACTTGTCATCGATGTGGATACTTCTTCTTACACCATCCTCAACCTGACCCATTCAGACTCCGGATGGTACCGAGAGGAGTGTTGGACTGATGGCAACGTGACGCATGACAACAACTTCACTATTACTGTTTGTACTTTAAAATATTGGCTCAGTATCCCAGTGAGACTTGGAGAAACAGTGGATGTGCCATGTGAGGGAGCAGCTGATAATCTGGATATCCAGTGGCTCAAACGGGACTCTAGATATGAGCAAGGACCATGGAGCAGAGTTTTTGGGGACAATACGACATCAGTGATGGACAATGTTAGAGGAAGATACCAAGTGGTGACAAACACATCAGCTCTTCATGTTTCCAACGTCACAGCAACAGACCTTACACGGTACAGCTGTCTGGTGATGAACCAACAGCAGTGTGTTAGAAGTTACAGTGTACGGTTGGAACTACGTGTTGAGATGATCTACGGCTCAGTAGGAGAGAGCGCTGTGTTGCCGTGCACTATCACTGACTCCACTGATGAACAGCCCCCACGTTGGAGAAAGTTAAATTTCAAAACATTCTCCATCACTGACCTAGGACAACAAAACCAGACTGTTCCTTCAGTAGACCAAAACTACTCGCTGGTGTTTTCATCTGTAATGTTAAATCACTCAGGTCTGTACACCTGTGAATCCTCTAGGAGAGAGCAACGGTATTATCTGGTGGTGTGTCCCAAATTTGGCCCCCCTGCTGTAGAGCTCTTCTCAGAGGGAGAAGAAGTCACTCTCAGATGCAGAGATTGGAGAGAGGGTAAGGAGGATGGTTGGTTTATCAAGTCTAACAGAACAGAGGGAAGAATCTTTAGTGTAACACCTGATCAGAGCATGAGCAGAGTGAGGTGGTACAGTAATAATGGTACACTGGTTATCTCTAATATCTCAGTAGGAGACGCAGGGGAGTACTGGTGTGCAGTTTATAATGATGATTTTCAGTGTGTGTCAACAGAGAGAACTGTGTTAGTGTACAACAAGCCCTTTGGGATTTAGGAACATGTTTTGTAATATTTGCAATACAAAATAAACTTGAATTAAAAAGAAAAGGTTGTTGAGTTAATTTGGTAAAGTTTTTTAAAGTGTAAAACGATCTACAGGTTTAACTTTAGGAGAAACTATCTACAAGTTTGACTTTTTGAAAGCATGAAACCAAAGGTTTAGGTTGATTTAGTTAGAGTGAGACTGTATGGGAGGGTTTAGAGATAGGAGTGTGTGTGTGTGTGTGTGTGTGTGTGTGTGTGTGTGTGTGTGTGTGTGTGTGTGTGTGTGTGTGTGTGTGTGTGTGTGTGTGGTTCTGAAACAGAGATACAGGTATAAATCAGTAAAATGTACACTCTATATAAATGTCAAATAATTATTACATGCCTAGCAGGTATATGATAAAACAAACATAATCAAGAGGTTAAATTAGAGTTTTGTTATATATGACTTAAATGCAGTGTTATAATAAATGTGTATTACTAACCAAATACAAGACTTAGAAATGCAGTAGTACACTATATCCCTGGTCAAAGATTAATTTGCGGCAAAACCTGTACCAAAATATGTCCATTATATCCTGCATGATAAATGCTGATATCATGAGGAAAAATAGTGCATTAAAATTGCGCCATGACTTTAAAAGCCCATATTAAGCCCATAGTAATGAACCTGAGATAAGGTGTACCAAAGGATGACCCACTGAGCCACCCATTGGTTGTGTGTGTGTTCTGATGGGGTGATGACCCTGTCCTCTTGCCAGTCAAAGCTTCAGTTTACTGGAAGTGACATGAGCTGGCTGGACAAACATGTGAATGATTAACTATTGTATTGTGGTGTATTTTAGTGCTGTTATCTGTAACAATTCTAATGTAAAAGAAATGTATTTTGGCCCTAAAGCAGTCAGTGCTTTATAAATCAACAGTAGTATTTTAAAATAACTTATTTCATTAGACCTGGTTCAGTTAACCTGGGACTTTAGACAGGAGGGGCAGTTTTGAGCTGCAGTTTTTGTGCGAGCTGTGTTTCCCTCTTTGTATCATACAGAGAGGGAAGGGGGTCTGTGGTCTCGGAGGTCTAAGGGATTTATTTAATCTTTTGTGTTTTCACCACACTGTGTTTAGATCTAACAGCTCACCCTTTGATACAAATGTATCAGTGAATTCCTTTCTGGTAATAGCAGGGGGCTAAACGGGCCGATCAAACGAGCTAAATTCCTGGACTATTTAAGAAGGAAGAACATAGACGTGGCGCTTATTCAAGAATCATATTTGCGTAAAAGAGATGTAAACAGTTTACAAAATAAATATTTCCAAGTCGCTGCTGCATCTAGTGACGACACCACAACCAAGGGCTCCATTGTTTTGCTGTCACAGAGATGCACACTCACCGTAGACAAAAGTAGATTTATTAAAGACTCTTCAGGCAGGATATCATATATATATATATATATATATATATATATATATATATATATATATATATATATATATATATATATATATATATATATATATATATACACTACAATGAGGAGTAGAAAAATAGCTTTGGTCTCAGTATATGCACCGGCTACATATGATGAAAGCTTTTTCCCGCACCTAATCAATGAATTGCTCTCTCTCAAATATTATTAACTCATTAATTATAGGGGGAGACATGAATACGGTACTAGACTTAAATCAGGATAGATCAGGGGTCAACCACACAAAAGCCCAAAAACACATATCAGACGTGTTCAATGCAGTTGTGGAATCCCACCATCTTACAGATATATGGAGAATGCACAATCCTATTGGTAAGGATTACACCTTTTTTTCCACACGTCACCTCACCCACTCTCGCATTGATTATTTTTTGTGCTCCAGTGAACCTAAGGCAATGTTCCACACAACAGCAATGGAGCCAGCAATCTTGTCTGACCACAATGCACTGATAACCACATTCAGTTGTGATATGTTAGGAGAAAGATCTAGGAGATGGCAATTTAATAACTCCCTTCTCCAAAACACAGCTTTTAATACAGAATTTGCAGCCAAACTAGCGGAGTTCATATCAATCAATACTGGCTCAGTTTCGGACCCGGCATACATCTGGCAAGCCACTAAAGGATTTATTAGAGATTTCACATCTTCCTTTGCAGCAAATTTGAAGAAAAAGAGAGAGGCAAGAATTGTGGAGTTGGACGAACGTTGTAAATCGTTAGAGCAACCTCTTAAGACTTGTTTTTCTAGATCTACACATACTCTTTTAGTCTCAAATCGAGCAGAGCTAAATTACTTGCTAAAAAGTCAAGCCACGAGTGAGGCAAAATTACTATTTCAATGGTTGTAAACCAAGCAAATTGCTAGCTCTGAAATTAAAACAGAGGGAGTCCAGAGCTACTATCAACAGCATCCGCACGGACCGAGGTATCTCAACCAATCCTAAAGAGAACACTGCCACTTTCCAATCCTTTTATTCAAATCTGTATCCTCCTGCAATCCAGATCCAACGCAGTTCCAAAAGAGCTAAACCTGCCTCTTCTTGACCCAGAGGAGGCAGAAGAACTGGGTCTACCTATTACGTTTGAGGAACTCAAACAGCGTTAAAAACAGCTAAGAAAGGAAAACACCGGGGCTGGATGGAATTCCATCAGAACTCTTACTACAGTACTTTGACACACTAGGACCTATCATTTTACAAACTTTGACCTCGGCCATAGAGAGGGGCACCTTTCATCAACCAACCAACACTGCACTAAATTCGGTCATACACAAAAAGGGCAAAGATCCTACGGAGTGCTCAAACTATAGGCCCATAGCCTCATTGGGACTGATATTAAACTTTATTCCAAAGTCTTGGCACTACGCCTAGAACACTTCATTGAGAAGCTAGTCCACCCCAACCAATCAGGGTTTATACCAAAGCGTCAAGCTGCAGACAATATACGAAGATTACTCCATGTAATAGAAGAAGCCAAAAACCTCCCAATAACAGCAGCAATTTTATCATTGGACGCGGAAAAGGCTTTTGACCGCCTAGAATGGAACTACCTGTGGCAAGTAATGGAGAGGCTTGGTTTGGGAGCCAAATTCATTGACATGGTATTTATACGCAAATCCCACGGCCATAGTCTCAACCAATGGCCTTCATTCACAGCCATAGTCTCAACCAATGACCTGCATTCACAGCCATAGTCTCAACCAATGGCCTTCATTCACAGCCATAGTCTCAACCAATGACCTGCATTCACAGCCATAGTCTCAACCAATGACCTGCATTCACAGCCATAGTCTCAACAATGACCTGCATTCACAGCCATAGTCTCAACCAATGGCCTTCATTCACAGCCATAGTCTCAACCAATGACCTGCATTCACAGCCATAGTCTCAACCAATGACCTGCATTCACAGCCATAGTCTCAACCAATGGCCTTCATTCACAGCCATAGTCTCAACCAATGACCTGCATTCACAGCCATAGTCTCAACCAATGACCTGCATTCACAGCCA
>NC_041337.1:37577428-37592428 GCF_004354835.1 Perca flavescens | reverse complement strand
TGTGTGTGTGTGTGTGTGTGTGTGTGTCTGTCTGTGTGTGTGTGTGTGTCTGTCTGTGTGTGTGTGTGTGTGTGTGTGTGTGTGTGTGTGTGTGTGTGTGTATGTATCTGTCTGTGTGTGTGTGTGTGTGTGTGTGTGTGTGTATGTATCTGTCTGTGTGTGTGTGTGTGTGTGTGTGTGTATCTGTCTGTGTGTGTGTGTGTGTGTGTGTGTGTCTGTGTGTGTATCTGTGTGTGTGTGTGTGTGTGTCTGTGTGTGTGTGTGTGTGTGTGTGTGTGTGTGTGTGTGTGTGTGTGTGTGTGTGTGTGTGTGTGTGTGTGTGTGTGTGTGTGTGGGTTTTGTTTGACCGGGAAGGACTGTATATATTTTTGGCTGGTCTTTAAAAGGTTGAGGCCACCAGTTTTCTTTTTATTTGAATAAATGTTTAAGTGTGTGTGTGTGGTTCTGAAACAGAGATACAGGTATAAATCAGTAAAATGTACACTCTATATAAATGTCAAATAATTATTACATGCCTAGCAGGTATATGATAAAACAAACACAATCAAGAGGTTAAATTAGAGTTTTGTTATATATGACTTAAATGCAGTGTTATAATAAATGCTTATTACTAACCAAATACAAGATACAACAACACTATATCCCTGTTCAAAGATTATTTTGCGGCAAAACCTGTACCAAAATATGTCCATTATATCCTGCATGATAAATGCTGGTATCATGAGGAAAAATTACTTTAAAAGCCCATATTAAGCCCATAGTAATGAACCTGAGATCAGGTGTACCAAAGGATGACCCATTGAGCCACCCATTGGTTGTGTGTGTGTTCTGATGGGGTGATGACCCTGTCCTCTTGCCAGTCAAAGCTTCAGTTTACTGGAAGTGACATGAGCTGGCTGGACAAACATGTGAATGATTAACCAGAGGGAAGAGATATTGTATTGTGGTGTATTGTAGTGATGTTATATGTGTGTGTTCTAATAAAAAAAAATGAATGTGTGTTGTGTGTAAAGCACTCAGTGCTTTATAAATCAACAGTGTTTCAAAATAACTTATTTCACAGACGTAAGCCAAAACTATCTGAGAAATGCCCATTGATGAGGCAAAGGAGAGGGCTGCTGCAGTGCTTGATGGGGTGGAGGTCATCCTCTTTGCATCCAGGCTGGTCGACAAATCTTCAGTTTCGGGCATCTACTGGGCGATACTGACCCGATGACATCTCTAAACAATCCCACGGTGACCATGATTAATCTGGAGGGACCAAATGTTTTGGTTGACTGTGTTTGTTGCAGTTAATGTTAGCAAAGTAATTTTACATTTTAAAAAAATGATTTATGCCTGAATCTCTGTTTCAGAACCATACAACACATTTCAAAATAACTTATGGTGTCTGTCTGTAGACAGCCCCCACCCTCTATCTTATCTGTCGTTTGTAACAGATAAAGAGCAGTTGCTGATGAGTGTTGGTGTAGAGGTCATGAGCTGAGTGGTCCAGTGTTTGTCGACCTCGAGCAGAATGGCTGCAGTCACAGAGCATCTTCCTGCTGTTTGCTCTCATCAACTACATCCATGCTCAAAACGGATCATCGTGACCACGGGAAAGAAACCCTTACACCTTCAAGCTCCAAATGAACACCGACTCCTGCCTGATCTCCAGATCTGTTGGTGAGGAGAAGCTTGTCCTTTGGAACACCTGCCTGACCTCCGTCCGACAACCCCTACACTACCTGAAGACCTGAAACAACGGTTTCTTTACAGCAGGGTGGAAACTTCTTCTTACGTCATCCTCCGCCTGACTTCACTATTACTGTTTGTACTACAACAGATTGGAAAGGCGTTATTGAAGTGAGACTTGGAGAACCAGTGGACCTGCCATGTGAGGGAGCAGCTGATAATCTGGATGTCCAGTGGCTCAAACAGGTCTATAGATATGATGATGAAACATGGAGCAGAGTTTTGGGGGACAAGACGACATCAGTGATGGACAATGTTAGAGGAAGATACCAAGTGGTGACAAACAAATCAGCTCTTCATGTTTCCAACGTCACAGCAACAGACTTTACAGAGTACAACTGTCTGGAGATGAACCAACAGCAGTGTGTTAGCAGTAACACTGTACAGTTAGGACTAAAGCAAGAGGTAATCTACGGCTCAGTGGGAGAGAGCGCTGTGTTTCCGTGCTCTATCACTGACTCCACTGATGAACAGCCCCCACATTGGTCTAAAGGGATCTCCACTGACCTAGGACAACAAAACCAGACTGATCCTTCCGTAGACCAAAACTACTCGTTGGTGTTTTCATCTCTAATGTTAAATCACTCAGGTCTGTACACCTGTGAAGCCTCTAGGAGAGAGTAACAGTATGTGCTGTATGTGTGTCCCAAATTTGGCCCCCTGCTGTAGAGCTCTTCTCAGAGGGAGAAGAAGTCACTCTCAGATGTAGAGGTTGGGGAGAGGATAAGGAGCATGGTTGGTTTATCAAGTCAAACCGAACAGAGGGAAGAATCTTTACTGTAGAGTCTGATCAGAGCATGAGCAGAGTGAGGTGGTACAGTAATAATGGTACCCTGGTTATGTCTGATATGTCAGAGGGAGATGCAGGGGAGTACTGGTATGCAGTTATTGATAAATATTATTATCAGTGTGAGTCAACAGAGATAACTCTGTTAGTGTACAACAAGCCCTTTGGGATTTAGGAACATGTTTTGTCCATCCATCCATCCATCCATCTTCGTCATCCGAGGGTCGAGAGCAGCTCCAGGGGGACCCCAAACTTCCCTTTCCCGAGCAACATTAACCAGCTCCGACTGGGGATCCCGAGGCGTTCCCAGGCCAGGTTGGAGATATAATCCCTCCACCTAGTCCTGGGTCTTCCCCGAGGCCTCCTCCCAGCTGGACCTCCCTCCACCTAGTCCTGGGTCTTCCCCGAGGCCTCCTCCCAGCTGGACGTGCCTGGAACACCTCCCTAGGGAGGCGCCCAGGGGGCATCCTTACCAGATGCCCGAACCACCTCAACTGGCTCCTTTCGATAAGCAGCGGCTCTGTCCTCACGGATGACTGAGCTTCTCAATCTCTAAGGGAGACGCCAGCCACCCTTGAGGAAACCCATTTCAGCCGATTTACCCTGGATCTCGTTCTTTCGGTCATGACCCAGCCTTCAACCATTTTTTTTGCCTTCTGGCTAAGCTCTCTTTTCGTCAAAGTGCGATAAAATGCAATACCGCACCCGCTGCGCCGATTCTCCGACCAATCTCACTGAACACAACCCCAAGGTACTTGAACTCCTTCACTTGGGGTAAGGACTCATTCCCTACCTGGAGAATTCCATCGGTTTCCTGCTTTGGCCTCAGATTTAGAGGTGCTGATCCTCATCCCAACCGCTTCACACTCGGTTGCGAACCGATCCAGTGAGTGCTGAAGGTTTAGGCCGATGATGCCATCAGGACCACATCATCTGCAAAGAGCAGCGATGAGATCCCCAGCCCACCAAACTGCAACCCCTCCCCACCCGACTTCGATATCCTGTCCATAAATATTACAAACAGGATTGGTGACAAAGCGCATGGCGGAGGCCAACCCTCACCTGAGTTTGTATTATTTGCAATACAAAATAAACTTGAATTGAAAAGAAAAGGTTGTTGAGTTTCTTTTGGTGAAGTTTTTAAAGTGTAAAATGATCTAAAGGTTTAACTTTAGGAGAAACTATCTACAAGTTTGACTTATTGTGAAACTAAAGATTTAGGTTGATTTAGTTAGAGTGAGACTGTGTGTGTGTGTTTGTGTCTGTTTGTGTCTGTCTGTGTGTGTGTCTGAGTGTGTGTGTGTGTGTGTTTGTGTGTGTCTGTCTGTGTTTGTGTGTGTGTGTGTGTGTGTGTGTGTGTGTGTGTGTGTGTGTGTGTGTGTGTGTGTGTGTGTGTGTGTGTGTGTCTGTGTCTGTCTGAGTGTGTGTGTGTGTTTGTGTGTGTCTGTCTGTGTTTGTGTGTGTGTGTGTGTGTGTGTGTGTGTGTGTGTGTCTGTGTGTGAGTTGCTACCGGGGGACAAAGGAGTCAGTCTTCTGCAGCGTGGTCGGGTCCAGCTCAAACAGCGAGGAGATGTCGTTGCCGTGAGCCACCGCCACCAACTTGTACTTGATCCTCTCGCCGTGGGAGCGCTTGTTGCTACGGCTACCATCAATCTACAGAGAGGTCAGGGGTCAGGGGTCAGAGGTCAGAAGATGAACTAACCGACTTTACTTAAAAACAGAAGAAATCAGTGAACTAGTTTCTCCAGAAGGGAATATTCTGCTGTCTACTTTTACTGCACTGAGACTATAGTGTCAATGTATGTTCCCCTTTAAGAGTCCTTTCTGTATTTTTCAAATGTTCAGCATCAGTCAGCATCCACTAAAAGTTCTGTTTTTGCAATGTAAATAGTCAGGACTTTTATCATCATAAAACACACTTGGCATGGCTAGAATATAACGTTCTCTTAATACATCCGTGGACTCATAGGCGGAACAAAAAAAAAACAAACTCATTGTAGCAGCTGAGACCTGGGAACACAGCACGAGCACATATGGACAAAACAAACATGCTAAATAAACATATGTTTATTTTTTAAAGCAGATTTGAAATTACGTTGTAACAATTTAACAATTCGCCCTTATGAAATCCAATCGTGGCACGGCTGTCTTGGAGCACAATAGACAGACGGTTAGATACTTAAATTCAACTAACATGTAACAGTGAACAATCAGAGTTGGGGATCCAGTCTGTTGAGATGCCTCTCCAAACGCAGAAACCAAGCGCAATCACAGCATAAAACGTTAGGCTATATGTTAAGAAAAAAGATCAGTATTTTGCTGTAATCCAATGACATGAAAAAAAGTAATCCACAGCGATCAGTAGATTCACAAACAGAGTCCCGGTGTATCCAGCAAGTTTAAAACTTCGCCGTTTAAACAAAGTGGAATAAAAACGTATAAAAGTCCAAATCTACACAAAACGTGCAATCAATTAGTAAGCTGACAGCAAATTTATATACATGACATTTAGGAAACCTTTATTGCAACGTTGGCATTATCGTTTTTTGCGTCATGCATATGCGTCGACAATGATCTCAAGGGAGAGCCAGTAATATTATAAAATATTAATTTTAATAAAGCAGAAGGCCTACAGTACAGGCCAAAAGTTTGGACACACCTTCTCATTCAATGTGTTTCTTTATTTTCATAACTATTTAAATTGTAGCTTCTCACTGAAGGCATCAAAACTATGAATGAACACATATGGAATTATGTACTTAACAAAAAAGTGTGAAATAACTGAAAACATGTCTTATATTTTAGATTCTTCAAAGTAGCCCCCTTTGCTTTTTTTGATAACTCTGCAAACCCTTGGTGTTCTCTCAATGAGCTTCATGAGGTAGTCACCTGAAATGGTTTTACCTTCACAGGTGTGCTTTGTCAGGGTTCATTAGTGGAATTATTTCCCTTATTAATAAAAAAGCAAAGGGTGGCTACTTTGAAGAATCTAAAATATAAGACATGTTTTCAGTTATTTCACACTTTTTTAAAGTACATATTTCCATATGTGTTCATTCATAGTTTTGATGCCTTCAGTGAGAATCTACAATGTAAATAGTCATGAAAATAAAAAAAATTGAATGAGAAGGTGTCCAAACTTTTGGCCTGTACTGTATATGAAATCAAATGTATTACCTATCATCATGTAGTTGGTTTGTGTTCTTAAAGTATTTATAAAATATCTGGTTATGCCAGAAGTAATTTTTCCACTAATTTTTGAAACAATGCAATTACCCGTTTCAGCTACCCTGCCCCCGCAAACTCTGCGCATGCGTGGACTATAATAACTTTCACCACTGCTCATTTTATAAAGGCCGCCGCAAGAAAACGTGTCTTTGTTTACATGGTATAATGTGCTGTTGAATTGCTTTTTATTTTGCAATTCTGTCTGCCATCGGACATGATTGCAGCGCGCTAGCTAGCAGAGCTAACGTTACTATAATCCGTTCAAGGAGTTGATAAGCAGACAGATTAGCTAGCTGGTTGAGAAGTTGTCTATTTCCACTTTATAAAAGATAGCAGCCATAGCAGCTAACGTTAACGTTACGTCGCAGCTGTAGCGGTCAGCTACTTTAGCGATGTTTAACATTGGCTACATAACGTTAGCAATATATCTTGTGCAGAATCCAGAGCGAAGAGTCAGGGAGCAGAGACACAGTATTTAGATGAAGTGAGCTGGTGTAACCATGGAGATGGGATATGCTCGCTTAGCTTCACCGCAGTCGTGCGTGTCAGTGGCTGCGGGGTAAGAGAGGGTGTAAAAGAGGTCCAGGGGTGTGACGATGACATCATCGAGACGAACGTATGCAGTTTCACCGTCCAAACGAAGCCAAAAGGGAGCCGTTTTAGATTTTTTTCACCCTGGGTCCAGGTTTCAAAAAAGTGCGTTTTCAGGCCCAAAACGATGCAAAACATGTGCGTTTGCATCAAAAAGCGTCTCCGTGTGGATGGCCCCTTGGTTCATCTTTCCACTGTTCCAACAATCACCACTCTGGTTTGGTTGAAATAAACCCTTAATTCACCCATTTACATGTGGAGATATGCTGGCTCTATACACGTTAAAAGTCCTGATTATTTACATGGAGTCTGGTGGAGATATGCTGGCTCTATATACGCTAAAAGTCCTGATTATTTACATGGAGTCTGGTGGAGATATGCTGGCTCTATATACGCTAAAAGTCCTGATTATTTACATGGAGTCTGGTGGAGATATGCTGGCTCTATACACGCTAAAAGTCCTGATTATTTACATGGAGTCTGGTGGAGATATGCTGGCTCTATAAAGTCCTGATTATTTACATGGAGTCTGGTGGAGATATGCTGGCTCTATATACGCTAAAAGTCCTGATTATTTACATGGAGTCTGGTGGAGATATGCTGGCTCTATACACACTAAAAGTCCTGATTATTTACATGGAGTCTGGTGGAGATATGCTGGCTTTATACACGCTAAAAGTCCTGATTATTTACATGGAGTCTGGTGGAGATATGCTGGCTCTATACACACTAAAAGTCCTGATTATTTACATGGAGTCTGGTGGAGATATGCTGGTTCTATACACGCTAAAAGTCCTGATTATTTACATGGAGTCTGGTGGAGATATGCTGGCTCTATACACACTAAAAGTCCTGATTATTTACATGGAGTCTGGTGGAGATATGCTGGCTCTATACACGCTAAAAGTCCTGATTATTTACACGGAGTCTGGTGGAGTTTGGTGATGGTGATTTCGGGGCTGTTTCATGTTAAACTAAAAGGATCTTACTCTTTAACTAAAAGGTCTATCTCTGTAGGGATCCATCCCATAATGTTGTCAGACACTTAGAATAATAACCTGAGTCTGTCAGCAGCAACAAAAGAACTTTTAGTGACTCTAACTGCTGCTGAACATTAGTCCTGTAGGGTTACATTACAGCTCGGTTCTGGTTTAATACTGGACCAGTTTCAGATTGTTGTTCCATCAGACACTCAGACACACACACATGGAGACATGGAGGGTTCAGGGTGGAACATCCAGAAGTTATCCTCTAAATGTGTCTGGTGTTGAAGATGGTACTCACCGAGGCGGCCGGCTCGGGTGCGTCTCCTTTATAGCCCGGGTTCTCCTACAACAACAACAACAACAACAACAACAACAACAACAACAACAACAACATGGGTTACATCCACAACATGTTATCAACTGCAAGAAAACTAAATAAACCTCAGATTCTTCAAATACAAATACGTTGAAACATTTTATGAAGAAGTGATAAAAATATTAGAAAACAAGAGGTTATTCTCGTACACAATAAAGGATCCCAATTAGTTACAAACTCACGAGCACAATGTTGTTGTTACTGACAGAAGAGACAACAATGGCAGAAAAAAACTGTATTGGTCATTTATTGGTGTTGCCATGGTTACCTCAGCAGCCAGGTAGTTGCCAGTGGCGAGGTGTTTGAAGCGGTAGAGGCTGTTCCAGTGTCCCGCCCCCCCACGACACGGGTCATGATGAACAACCTGCCGGACCAATCAGAACGCAGAGAGAGATTTACACAAGTGTGTGTGTGTGTGTGTGTGTGTGTGTGTCTGTGTGCGTACGTACGCGTGTGTTTGTGTGTGTGTATCTGTGTGTGTGTGTGTGTGTGTACACCTGTTTTACTATATTCGTGGGGTCCAAAAATCCGGGACTACAGTATCCTTGTGGGGTCTGCACAGCCTTGTGGGGACCAAAATGCTGGACCCCATGAGTTTAAAGGGTTGTTTGAGGGTTAAGACTTGGTTTTAGGATTAGGGATATAATTAGGTTATGGTTAAGGTTAGGGTAAGGGTTAAGGTTAGACATTTAGTTGTGATGGTTAAGGTTAGGGTAAGGGTTAAGGTTAGACATTTAGTTGTGATGGTTAAGGTTAGGGTAAGGGTTAAGGTTAGACATTTAGTTGTGATGGTTAAGGTTAGGGTAAGGGTTAAGGTTAGACATTTAGTTGTGATGGTTAAGGTTAGGGTAAGGGTTAAGGTTAGACATTTAGTTGTGATGGTTAAGGTTAGGGTAAGGGTTAAGGTTAGACATTTAGTTGTGATGGTTAAGGTTAGGGTAAGGGTTAAGGTTAGACATTTAGTTGTGATGGTTAAGGTTAGGGTAAGGGTTAAGGTTAGACATTTAGTTGTGATGGTTAAGGTTAGGGTAAGGGTTAAGGTTAGACATTTAGTTGTGATGGTTAAGGTTAGGGTAAGGGTTAAGGTTAGACATTTAGTTGTGATGGTTAAGGTTAGGGTAAGGGTTAAGGTTAGACATTTAGTTGTGATGGTTAAGGTTAGGGTAAGGGGCTAGGGAATGCATTATGTCAATGATGGGTCCCCACAAAGATAGTGAAACAGACTGTCTGTGTGTGTATATCTGTGTGTGTGTGTGTGTGTGTGTGTGTGTGTGTGTGTGTGTATCTGTGTGTGTGTGTATATGTGTGTGTGTGTGTGTGTGTGTGTGTGTGTGTGTGTGTGTGTGTGTGTGTGTGTGTGTGTGTGTATCTGTGTGTGTGTGTGTGTGTGTGTATGTGTGTGTGTGTGTGTGTGTGTGTGTGTGTGTGTGTGTGTGTGTGTATATCTGTGTGTGTGTGTGTGTGTGTGTGTGTGTGTGTGTGTGTGTGTGTGTGTGTGTGTGTGTGTGTGTGTGTGTGTGTGTGTGTGTGTGTGTGTGTGTATCTGTGTGTGTGTGTGTGTATCTCTGTGTGTGTACCTCGACCTCCCACAGAGCGTTGGAGCTGGTAGCAGACGTGGCCGACTGCCTCAGCGTGGTCCGGAGGAAAACGTGCAGTTTGCTCTTGTACTCGTCGCACGTCAGGAACTTCTCCTGCTCGGCGTGGAACAAGCGAACAACCTCACCCTGACACACACACACACACACACACACACACACACACACACACACACACACACACACACACACACACACACACACACACACACACACACACAGACACACACACGACGCCACAGAGGCGTTAGGAAGGACAACAAGGGAAAACATTGTGTTTGGAGGTGATATGAAGAGCCTCCAAATACAGGACAACAAAACAACAAAAACAATTATTTTTTGCACTTTACATCCCGCTCCATGTGTACTTGTCTTGGTATTATGTCTTATTTGTATTTTGGATATTATGTCATTTCAGAAAATACAAAAAACTGAATGGCATAAGTCACATGCTTGACATAGGCCATTATACTAAAGGAGTAGAATCACATGTACTGTTCAAATGAGGATGTAGGCAATTTTACCAGAGGTGGCCAGCACCATGAGGAGATAATTTAGGCAAAAAAATATTTTTGTCAAAAAATGACTTAGGCCATTATTTTAGGAAGGTGCCTATATTTATATTGTTGTCTTTATTGTACAGTATGCGTCTAGACTGTCTGTCTATTTGTTGAATGTATGGAAAGTTAACTCCTACCAAAGTCTAATTCCTTGTGTATGTTAATACTTGGCCAATAAAACTGATTCTGATTAGTACTCTGGGATCTGAATACTTCTTCCACCACTGATACTGTACATACAGATGTATGTACAGTATGTACAGTATCAGTGGTGTATGTACTGTATGTGTTAAGGAAAAACTTGGGAGCAGCACAACTCATTTCACATTTGTGAAGAAGGTTTGGGAGACTTCAGACTTACACACTTACACAGAAGCACTTAATGAAGACTCAACAGTTTAACCACGATGTGTTATAGTGCCCTCCCTCTCTCTGAAGTACCTGTCCTCCTGAAGGTGTATTTAAACTCAGGCTGGAGGCGTTTTGTTTGTATGTACTGTATGTAATGTCTGTGTTGTAGGTAGTATATGTAGTATATGTCGTGTATGTGCAGTGAAGTGACTTACTCCTTTGAGCACCTCCTCTCGGTGGTCGCTGAACATCATGAACAGGTTGATCTTCCAGCTGGTGTTGCAGTTCACAGAGTTGACCTGCAGAGGGAGACAAGAGGCTGACTGGGAGCTCCTGCTTTTTCCTTTTATTATACAGGAAAGGATTAAAAGTACAGTGTTTCCTCTGTGTTGATTTGGCCCCCCACGGCAACATTTCTGCCCCCCACGGTATCAGAAATAGGGCTGCATTGTTAGAGTGCCCCCACTGTTAAAACAAAATCCTAAAGGAAACAGTGAAGTAACATTAAGTTACAGTTTAAACGGGCCTGACTCGGTTTAAAAACTGGTTTCCAGCAGGTTCCTGTTCTGCAGAAACATAGAAGAAGAGAAGACTTGGACAATGCATGAACAGTCAATGTGTGTTAGGGTTAGGGTTAGGGGGTTACAACTGTTGTGTGCCTTTTTGAAATATGTGATGGACGGTAGTGTTCTGATGTGATGGGGAATGTCATTCCAGATTTTGGTGTACAGTGCAGGCCAAACGTTTGGACACACCTTCTCATTCAATGCGTTTCCTTTTTATTTTCATGACTATTTACATTGTAGATTCTCACTGAAGGCATCAAAACTATGAATGAACACATATGGAATTATGTACTTAACAAAAAAGTGTGAAATAACTGAAAACATGTCTTATATTTTAGATTCTTCAAAGTAGCCACCCTTTGCTTTTTTTGATAACTCTGCAAACCCTTGGTGTTCTCTCAATGAGCTTCATGAGGTAGTCACCTGAAATGGTTTTACCTTCACAGGTGTGCCTTGTCAGGGTTCATTAGTGGAAGTTTTTCCCTTATTAATAAAAAAAAGCAAGGGTGGCTACTTTGAAGAATCTAAAATATAAGACATGTTTTCAGTTATTTCACACTTTTTTGTTAAGTACATAATTCCATATGTGTTCATTCATAGTTTTGATGCCTTCAGTGAGAATCTACAATGTAAATAGTCATGAAAATAAAATAGAAACACATGCGTACTGGTCTCCTAGTGTGTTACACATACTGATGCAGTTATAAATTATACAATTCAGCTATCATGAAACATAGATACAGGGAGAGGGTTCACCGAGCGCTGAAACTGGGTGAGATTTGAGACTGAAAGCTTTTCTTTTTTTCTAGGATTTTTTGGGCATTTTTAGGCCTTGGACAGCTGACGACATGAAAGGGGAGAGAGGTGGGGTATGACATGTAGCCGATTGTGTGTGTGTGTGTGTGTGTGTGTGTGTGTGTGTGTGTGTGTGTGTGTGTGTGTGTGTGTGTGTGTGTGTGTGTGTGTGTGTTTGCGTCTCACCTCCTTGCAGCCCTGATGGTCGGTCAGTTCGTAGTTGGAGGCGTGAAGCGGCTGCCCGGCGTTCACCGGGTTCAGGATCACTTTGTCTCCCACGACCACCTGCAACACACAGCAGCGTTCATTATCACCAACACATCTACAGCAGCGATATATATATATATATATATATGAGAGACTGTGTGCCACATGTAGGGCTGCCACCTCTTAATCGATTAGTTTTGGTCTTAGTCGACTAAGATTTCTTTAGTCGATTAGTCATTTTTTATGCTTATTCATGTTTAATTACTTATTTCCAAGAAACTTTTGAGCACATTTATGGTAAACACAAGATTTAAAGTGGTGCTTTTGCAGGATTAATTGTGGAGAAACTCAGTTTTACAGATGGTTAATTAACTACATTTATATTGTGCTTTTCTAGTCTTAACCACCTCTCAAAGCTCACAGCTCTGTCAATTAAATCAACTAATCGATTAGTCGACAAAATCCTATAAGTGTTAGTCGACTAAGAATTTCTTTAGTCGAGGACAGCCCTAGCCACATGTGTAGGAGACTGTTTGCCAGATGTGTGAGAGACTGTGTGCCAGATGTGTGTGAGACTGTGTGTCAGATGTGTGAAAGACTGTGCTCCAGATGTGTGTGAGACTGTGCTCCAGATGTGTGAGAGGCTGTGTCCCAGATGTGTGAGAGGCTGTGTCCCAGATGTGTGAGAGGCTGTGTCCCAGATGTGTGAGAGGCTGTGTCCCAGATGTGTGAGAGACTGTGCTCTAGATGTGTGTGAGACTGTGTGCCAGATGTGTGATAGGCTGTGTGCCAGATGTGTGAGAGACTGTGTGCCAGATGTGTGAGGGACTGTGCCAGATGTGTGAGAGACTGTGCTCAAAATGTGTGAGAGACTGTGGGCCAGATGTGTGGGAGACTGTGCCAGATGTGTGAGAGACTGTGTGCCAGATGTGAATGAGACTGTGTGCCAGATGTGTGAGAGACTGTGTGCCAGATGTGTGATAGACTGTGCCAGATGTGTGAGAGACTGTGTGCCAGATGTGTGAGAGACTGTGCTCCAGATGTGTGAGAGACTGTGCTCCAGATGTGTGAGAGACTGTGTGCCAGATGTGTAGGAGACTGTGTGCCAGATGTGTGAGGACTGTGCTCCAGATGTGTGAGAGACTGTGCTCCAGATGTGTAGGAGACTGTGTGCCAGATGTGTGAGAGACTGTGCTCCAGATGTGTGAGGAGACTGTGTGCCAGATGTGAGAGACTGTGTGCCAGATGTGTGAGACTGTGTGCCAGATGTGTGAGGGACTGTGCTCCAGATGTGAGAGACTGTGTGCCAGATGTGTGTGTAGTATGAAGTGTATTTCCTTACGTTGTCTCCGTTAGCGCGTAGCTTCCAGAAGGGCTGGATGAAGAGCCAGGAGCCTTCGTTGCCCGTGACGTCCAGCGTGACCCGCATGGCGTTCTTCTCCAGCAGCGCCGGCAGACGCTTGTTCACCGTCAGGTATTTATTACTCTTCATATGGAGCAGCTGGAAACACACATTAGTTCCCTCTGGGTTACACACACACATTAGTTCCCTCTGGGTTACACACACACATAAGTTCCCTCTGGGTTACACACACACATAAGTTCCCTCTGGGTTACAAACACACATAAGTTCCCTCTGGGTTACAAACACACATAAGTTCCCTCTGGGTTACACACACACATAAGTTCCCTCTGGGTTACACACACACATAAGTTCCCTCTGGGTTACACACACACACATTAGTTCCCTCTGGGTTACACACACACATAAGTTCCCTCTGGGTTACACACACACATAAGTTCCCTCTGGGTTACACACACACATAAGTTCCCTCTGGGTTACACACACACATTAGTTCCCTCTGGGTTACACACACACACATTAGTTCCCTCTGGGTTACACACACACATAAGTTCCCTCTGGGTTACACACACATATTAGTTCCCTCTGGGTTACACACACACACACACATTAGTTCCCTCTGGGTTACACACACATATTAGTTCCCTCTGGGTTACACACACACATTAGTTCCCTCTGGGTTACACACACACACACACATTAGTTCCCTCTGGGTTACACACACATATTAGTTCCCTCTGGGTTACACACACACATAAGTTCCCTCTGGGTTACACACACATTAGTTCCCTCTGGGTTACACACACATATTAGTTCCCTCTGGGTTACACACACACATTAGTTCCCTCTGGGTTACACACACATATTAGTTCCCTCTGGGTTACACACACACATAAGTTCCCTCTGGGTTACACACACACATTAGTTCCCTCTGGGTTACACACACATAAGATCCCTCTGGGTTACACACACACATTAGTTCCCTCTGGGTTACACACACACATAAGTTCCCTCTGGGTTACTTAGCGCTAACGGAGGAATATGCATTCTCATTACCGTGACAGACAGACAGACAGACAGACAGACAGACAGACAGACAGACAGACAGACAGACAGCAGGCTGCCTATAAATCACTTGTACTGTCTTCCTGTCGATCTGCAACTTTTAGATTTTCTCGGTCAGAATTTCAAATTCAAAACTTTTTTTCAACATTTTGGCCTCCTTGCCGACGCTTTATTTATCTTTACACATTGAACAGTCCTTGCAGAAATCAGCAATTTATGCGGCGAAAGTGCGGCATATTTGGAACATTGCATAAATATGCAGACTTTGGCTGATTATGGCGATCGCATAATCACGTTTTTTTGGAGGGACTGATTGAACATAAGCTTAGTAGAGGTGAGGTAGCCTCTATGGGAACCTTTGAGTTCAGCTGAAGGATCACTGAGTCTCCCACATGTAGGTTTAACATTAAAACATGATGCACTTAATAGCCCCGTTTAATACGCCACGCAATAGATTATAAAGGGGGTCCCTGGTCGGTAAGGGGGGCCCCTGGTCGGTAAGGGGGGCCCCTGGTCGGTAAGGGGTCCCTGGTTGGTAAGGGGTCCCTGGTCGGTAAGGGGCCCCTGGTCGGTAAGGGGTCCCTGAGAGACCCCTGCTCTAGTGGACAGAACATGTACAGCCACATGTTGATGGTGGCTTTGACAATGCATATGTCAATTAATGATAATAATAGGCTGAATTTGAGAATTAAATATTTGAATATAAAAAAAAGTAAGATTGGCAGCTCTACTGTCCCCCCCCTCCCTCTGCTCTTCACCTAGCAAAGAGATGTTCAGCGGCGGGGTGTGTGTGTGT
>NC_041337.1:37554928-37572428 GCF_004354835.1 Perca flavescens | reverse complement strand
GAGCCCGGCCCGAGCCCGGTCCGACCCGAGCCCGGCCCGAGCCCGGCCCGAGCCCGACAGTTAAAATCTTATTTTGTTCTCATACTTATGACACGTGTACATTTGTTTGTGTGGAAAGCCCTTTTTTATTAAAGTGATACTTCACCGATTTAGCATTACGGTTCGTATCAGTAGAAAACACACTATTATTACTGAATGACCGACTCCAAAGCAGTCGAAGCAAGTGCATTCTGGGATTTGGTGTCTTTCATCCACATGAGCCAAAAACCCATTTTCTGGCTTTTCTCAGCCTATCAGCCACCAATTTCAAAGAAAAAGAAATTCACATTTTTACTGCATAAGTGACCCAATTTAAAAATATATTTGTCTTTCCAACGGTGAAATATCCCTTTAAGCAGCTGTAGGAAGGCATTCGGAAACGTCAACAGATGAGGCATCAACACACCTGGGGCAACAAGCACACGTTAATAAGCTGTTTCATTTAAAATGTTCAACACCTTATCGCACCTTACCTGTCTTCTTAAACCAAGGACCCCTTAACTGAAGGAGAGATGGAGCAGGGACCCCTACTACTAATATTGTATAAAATGAAGTTTTAATTAAACCGGGCTTACAATAAAGTGTAGGGCGGCCTAAAGCCTTTATACCTTTTTAGTGCAGAGAATACTAAGCTGTCAAAATAATAATTGTTGTCGTGATTTTATAACTATTTTAATGTTAACATACATGTGGCACAGTGAGTCCTTAGGATGAACTGTATCTGTGCACAGATGGCTACCTTTTAGACTACCTCACCCATAGGCCAGAGAGCCTATCATCAGCGGGGATTTATATTTGCTAATAATGTTAGATTCATGTTAAGACGTTTTAATTTGAAACAACTATAGACAATAATTTGGAGGCCCCTCTGCAGTGACTCTGAGGACCCCCTAAGGGGCCCGGACCTCCTGTTGAAGATCTCTGCTCTAGTGTGTATAATGCTGTTAGCTCAGCAAACAACAGACACATAACATACAGGATCCAGTACAGGCTACACTTACAGTCAAAAACATAACAAACTAACAAAAGATCTGAAAAACAAACTGAACATACAGTACAGGAAATACTAGACGTACCTTCTGCATATTTATATAGTGCCTAAACCTGATTGGTGGATCTACAATCAAACAACCATGTGTTGGCATACCTGTTGGCTGTGTATCACAGATCGGCCCACAGGTGTGGTCATGTGACAGTCAGCGCTTTGGAATTGCAAGGAAGTGACATCATGATTTACTTCTGACATTGTGCTGATAGTGGTGCACATCTGGGCTGATGTTTAGCTCTTTGAGTGTAAGGGTTAGATAACTGTGCGATACGTCTGATTTCAGTGTGTAAGCGATCGGTGTAAACTGTCAAACTAAAGAACACGATGTTAAAAAATCATTCCTTTCAACTGGAAACGCTAGAGAACATTAACAGAGGAGGAGAACAAATACAGCCGAGACAAAGGAAAAGGAGGAGAGAAAGGTAAATATTGACTCTCCGCTAGCAGATCCTGTACATTAACACTGTGTGTGTGTGTGTGTGTGTGTGTGTGTGTGTGTGTGTGTGTGTGTGTTTGGCAAACATCATTTGCCTGTGTGTAATCACTGTATTGTATTGTCGGGGACTAAACAGATTAAAGCCATTTTGACTAAAGGAAATAATCACACACACACACACACACACACACAGACACACACAAACACACACACACACACACACACACACACACACACACACACACACACACACACACACACACACACACACACACAGAGATAGACACATACACATTGACATACACACAAAAAGTCTGTCTAACTATCTTTGTGGGGACATGTCATTGACATAATGCATTCCCTAGCCCCTTACCCTAACCTTAACCATCACAACTAAATGCCTAACCTTAACCCTTACCCTAACACACACACACACACACACACACACACACACACACACACACACACACACACACACACACACACACACACACACACACACACACAGTCTGTCTCTCTCTGTCTGTCTGTCTGTCTGTCTGTCTGTCTCTCTGTGATCTACATATAAACTAGTTCTGTGTGTCCCAGAGCAGATGGAGTAACTTTCTGTTTTCAGCATCTGGACTCACATCACTCACACACACATCATTAATATTTCATCCAGCCCTCCGGAGGTTTTCATTGGTCCATCTGGGTCTGAACACTCAGACCTGACCCAGGACCAGGACCTGAATCAGGCCTGGTGTAGCAGCCTGTAACTGAGAACCAAACCTCGGTCTATTTCTGGATGTTTTAAGACCTTTATAAAAACTCTGCTTCAGATAATAATAATAATGATTTGTGTCTGATGAGTTTTTCAACTTCCTCTTTAAAAAACAAAAAAGGATTAATGTCAAACTGACAGAGTGCCCGTTGGAGGATAACTTTGGGGGGTTTCAACCTGGACCCTATGTCTCCATGTGTCAACAGTCTCTGAATCTGGTCCATTATTAAACCAGAACCGAGCTGTAATGTAAGCCTACAGGACTAATTAGCAGCAGTTAGAGTCCACTAAAAGTTCTGTTGTTGCTGCTGAAAGACTCAGATTATTATTCTGAGAGTCTGACAACATTATGGGCCAACCAATTCTAGAGGTCAGTGATGTCATTTACAGCAGTGCCTAAAACTCTCTCCTGAAAACACTGGATGTTCTCTATTCGTTGCACAGATGCACATCTTCACGTACATAGCTATCATATCGGTTTATTCTATTTTTGCACTATTCACCTGCCCTAGTATGCTCAACCGTTATTTCTTCCCACCTCTGTTGCCACACAGTTTTTGCACATCTACATCACTATCTAACTGTATATTGACTATATCGAGTCTTTACTACATCTCAGCATTTAGATAGTCTGTCTATTCTTGTATACTGTGTTATTACTGATCTACAGCACTTAATAGACAACTTGCACTAACGGTATTTTGACTCCCCACTACACCTCAGCATTTATACAGACTGTCTATTCATATACCTTGTGTTATAACTAGGGCTGGGCGATATGGAGAAAATCAAGTATCACGATATTTTTGACCAAATACCTTAATATCAATACCGCAACAATATTGTGGTGTTGACTATCGGTGCTTTCACAAAATATTTACACAATGAGATTTTACATAAATAATCATCAGTAATGTGGATATAATGACTAAGTGGGTAAAGGTGAATAATAGAACAGTTACAACAGTCTGGTTCAGAAAAGTACATCACTTTACTGTAATGCAGCCTTTAAAACCAGGAGAAGACAACACTTATATCACGATATTACGATATCCAAAATCTAAGACGATATCTGGTCTCATATCACGATATCGATATATAATATCCATATATTGCCCAGCTCTAGTTATAACAAGGGTTGGGAATCGTTTGGATTTTATTGTTCTATATCTATGGGTCACATGCTTATTTCACAAATAAGAGGACATTTTTATTTTGATTTAAAGGTGGGTTGCAGTTTGACGAGGCTTTTTCAACGTAAAATAAAGCCACACTAGAGCACTGCTTACTGTGCTCCATGGCTGCAACACAACAAGCGCCTGGTCGCTACGGAAACCAAAACTTGTGCATGTTAAATTGGGAACCCGTGATCAGATTTGAAACCAAAATCCTCCAAACGATTCCAATAAAGAAACGATTCCGATGGAATCGTAATTTTTGAAACGATTCCAAGTAAGCTTCAGCTCTCGATGCCCAGTTATAACTGATCTACTTCACTAACTAGACCACTAGACTAACTGTTTATTGACTCTCTACACCATCTCAGCAGTGATATAGACTCTCTGTTTATGTATATTGCACATCCATCGACTTACTTACACCTCACTACGTACTGGCATTTGTAACGCCCACTTATTCTGCACTTTATGTAGCATATTTCATTCAAAGTGGACAGAAACTAAATAAAACTATCAAAAGCCGTCTTGGTTCATCTTTCCACTGTTCCAACAATCACCACTCTGGTTTGGTTGAAATAAACCCTTAATTCACCCATTTACATGTGGAGATATGCTGGCTCTATACACGCTAAAAGTCCTGATTATTTACATGGAGTCTGGTGGAGATATGCTGGCTCTATACACGCTAAAAGTCCTGATTATTTACATGGAGTATGGTGGAGATATACTGGCTCTATACACACTAAAAGTCCTGATTATTTACATGGAGTCTGGTGGAGATATGCTGGCTCTATACACACTAAAAGTCCTGATTATTTACATGGAGTCTGGTGGAAATATGCTGGCTATATACACGCTAAAAGTCCTGATTATTTACATGGAGTCTGGTGGAGATATGCTGGCTCTATACACACTAAAAGTCCTGATTATTTACATGGAGTCTGGTGGAGATATGCTGGCTCTATACACACTAAAAGTCCTGATTATTTACATGGAGTCTGGTGGAGATATGCTGGCTCTATACACGCTAAAAATCCTGATTATTTACATGGAGTCTGGTGGAGTTTGGTGATGGTGATTTGAGGGCTGTTTCTGTTGTCAGACACTTAGAATAATAATCTGAGCCTGTCAGCGACAAAAACAGAACTTTTAGTGGAGGGAGTTAAAGTGATAAGACACACATATCATCTCAGTCGTACCTCTGAACTTTTTGGGAGGATTCTCCAGATCCCCAGCAGCCGGTTCCACCACGCAGCGGTCATCCACCAACCTGCAGAAACCAAACACAGCATTCAGAGATTAGTTTGGTTTAGTTTTTGTGACAAATGTGAAGACATTACGTCCAGAGGGTCCTGAGATATGGTGTTCGGGGGCACAAAAACTACAACACAGTAAACGTCTACAAAAGCGACGTAAACACTGAGAAAGTGTTGCCAAAAATCGCTGAAAAGTGTCGCCAAAAAATGCCAAAACCATTGAGAAAAAGCATCGCCAAAAACAGCGAGAAAAGGTTGTGAGAACACGAGTTGCGGGCTGCCTGGAACGCAGCATACATCTCTAAATAAACTCGTCGGACCAACACACCGGCGGCGAGTAGGGCTGTGCAATTAATCGATATTTAATCGTGATTATGATTTCGGCTCCCAATGATCACAAAAGCAGAATAATCAAGAAATACGATTATTTAGCTCATTACGTTTTGCACATAAACTCTTATTTTCTCTTGTGTTCTGAATTAAAGAATAAAGTTTTATTAGGAAAAGTATTAAGACAAATTTCACAGTTCTATGTGTTTTTTTTACTGTTGATTTATTTATCTTTTTTCCACTGTTTTTTAAGTTCAATAATTGCAACATCTTTCTAGAAGTTAAATAATCGTGATTTCAGTATTGACCGAAATAATCGTGATAAAAAATGTTTTCATCATTGAGCAGCTCTGGCAATGGGACAAATGCAAAACCTGTAAATTAGTTATGATGCGTTCCATAATAATGTTATATGTATAAAACGCTGCATCATCCCAACAATCACCTTTTATATAAAAACATTCAAACTACCGTTTCCAATGTCAACAACAAATGTTTAAAACTTTTTATCTTCACTACAAACCCAACTATGAGTCAAACTTTCGAAAACTGACTCTAAGAGAGAGAGAGAGAGAGAGGTAATTAGAGCAAATCTCTGTTACCATCAGTGTTTAGGCAACACACACACACACACACACACACACACAGACACACACACACACACAGACACACACACACACACAGGGCCTCCTGCAGAAAGTAGTTAATGTGTGTATGAATGGACTGGTAATCCTCTGAGTGCTCACTGCATGAAAAGACACATTTAAGTGTGTGTGTTTGTGTGTGTGTGTGTGTGTGTGTGTGTGTGTGTGTGTGTGTGTGTGTGTGTGTGTTTGTGTGTGTGTGTGTGTGTGTGTGTGTGTGCATGTGTGTGTGTGTGTGTGTGTGTGTGTGTGTGTGTGTGTGTGTGTGTGTGTGTGTGTGTGTGTGTGTGTGTGTGTGTGTGTGTGTGTGTGTGTGTGTGTGTGTGTGTGTGTGTGTGTGTGTCATGACTGACTCGTTTTTCAGAGCAGGAAAGTAAAAGTTTTAGGACTTTTATTGTGAAGTAGACACCGTTCCAACTTCAAGTCTATGGAGCTAAATCGGGGCCAAATGTTTTGTTCATTTGAAAAAAATATATATAGTTGAAAAAATAAAGCTTGAAATTGAAAATTTAAGTTTTGGTCAAAACTTGGAAAAAATAAAACCATGTATTCAAACTTAAAATAAATGTACCAATTTTTCTTTCAGTTTGAATAAAATATAGATTAAATTCTGGAATTATTTTGAATAAATTATAAATTTTCATTTTTCACTTTAATATTTGTTTTCAGTTCCACATTTCATGTTTTCAGATTCAAAACTTATTTTTTTTACGCCTTAAAATCTTTTTTTTTTTCAAATCTTTTTTTTTTTTTTTTCAGATCTGTTTTTCACTTTCAGATAATTTTTTTTCGGTTTCAGACTTTTGGCCCTGATTTTGCGTGGGGGGCGTGGCTTCAACTCAGAGGGGCGTGGCATTATGAGTGACAGCCTAACAACGAAGGCAGAAGACTCCTCTGTCATGTTGACTTCAGGAAATGGTGTTACTGTGAGAACTATGACTGAATGCTTTCTATCCACTATATACATGTGATGTTTACTTAATAAACTGATGCAAGTGACAAAGTTCCATTTAAAAAAATGTATTGGACAACACATGGTACCAATTACACTATAAGAGCAATAAACTGATTGTGCAGTTCGGCAGGAACAATGACTTCTCCCACTTCCATGTATGACATTGAATGTAGCACCACAGTATTCACTCGGCAGTCAGCATAGCGTCCGCTCCGCCAAGGCATCCTGCTGGCGCAGCCCACAGGTAGGACATGTGAAAGATATTAGCCTTTTGAATAGATACTTTGGGACATTATCCCGCAGTGGCATTTTTTTGTCATTAACACATAAAGGGAAAATAGGTGGACAGCTGGAAATGAAGCATCGCTAGCACAAAAGTTAGCATTAACTAACGTTAGCTTCACACTAGCTGGTGTTTTTACACCAATTTTAGTGTCCAGCTCAAGTTTTTGACTTTAACGTGTAGTGGTCTTTGTTAACCTCTGTTTGTCAGAATGACCATAACTCGACAGTGGCTGCCTGCAGCCGTACAGCCTAATAAATGTAAAACATTATAGATAACTAACATTCCTAGTGTTACCTTTTCATGGTTAGTTTAAACAACATACCTTGTCCTGGTCTGCTTTGTTAATCAATCAATCAATCAAAGCTTTTATTACGGACACACACGGTCCAGAAAACAGACAGTAAGACATACAAATACAAAAAGACAAGTTAGTGTATTCTGATACTTAAGTTAGGCTGTGGTAGAAGCCTTCAAAGTTTGCCCACTTGGCATATTTTGTAAGGCATAACTGTCATGCTGTTACATGTAACGTTATAGTGTAAAACGTAATTTATCAGGTCAGAGCATTAATGTAAAGTCATATTTGTCTACTCTATAAAAGGAGACCTTCTTCACTGCAGCCAGTGTCAAGTTATGGTCATTCTGACAAACCGAGGTTAACAAAGACCAATACACGTTAAAGTAAAAAAACTTGAGCTGGACACTGAAATTAGTGTAAAAACACCAGCTAGTGTGAAGCTAACGTTAGTTAATGCTAACTTTAGTGCTAGCGATGCTTGATTGCCAGCTTTGTCCAGCTGTCCACCTATTTTCCTTTTTATGTGTTAATCACAAAAAAAAATGCCACTGAGGGGATAACGTCGCAAAGTCCATCCATCCATCCATCCATCTTCGTCCGCTTATCCGGTGTCGGGTCGGCGGGGAGCAGCTCCACAGGGGACCCCAAACTTCCCTTTCCCGAGCAACATTAACCAGCTCCGACTGGGGATCCCGCGTTCCCAGGCCAGGTTGGAGATATAATCCCTCCACCTAGTCCTGGGTCTTCCCGAGCCTCCTCCCAGCTGGACGTGCCTGGAACACCTCCCTAGGGAGGCGCCCAGGGGCATCCTTACCAGATGCCCGAACCACCTCAACTGGCTCCTTCGGCGCAAAGGAGCAGCGGCTCTCTCCGAGCTCCTCACGGATGAGTGAGCTTCTCACCCTATCTCTAAGGGAGACGCCAGCCACCCTCCTGAGGAAACCCATTTCAGCCGCTTGTACCCTGGATCTCGTTCTTTCGGTCATGACCCAGCCTTCATGACCATAGGTGAGGGTAGGAACGAAAACTGACCCGGTAGATCGAGAGCTTTGCCTTCTGGCTAAGCTCTCTTTTAAATCTATAGATTGAATGCAATACCGCACCCGCTGCATTCTCCGACCAATCTCCCCGCTCCATTGTCCCCTCACTCGCGAACACAACCCCAAGATACTTGAACTCCTTCACTTGGGGTAAGGACTCATTCCCTACCTGGAGAAGGCATTCCATCGGTTTCCTGCTGAGAACCATGGCCTCAGATTTAGAGGTGCTGATCCTCATCCCAACCGCTTCACACTCGGTTGCGAACCGATCCAGTGAGTGCTGAAGGTCGCAGGCCGATGATGCCATCAGGACCACATCATCTGCAAAGAGCAGCGATGAGATCCCCAGCCCACCAAACTGCAACCCCTCCCCACCCCGACTTATCCTGTCCATAAATACTACAAACAGGATTGGTGACAAAGCGCAGCCCTGGCGGAGGCCAACCCTCACCTGAAAAGAGTCCGACTTACTACGAGAACCCGGACACAGCTCTCGCTTTGGTTGTACAGAGATTGGATGGCCCTGAGAAGAGACCCCCTCACCCCATACTCCCGCAGCACCTCCCACAGTATCTCCCGGGGACCCGGTCATCGCCTTCTCCAAATCCACAAAACACATGTAGACCGGTTGGGCATACTCCCAGGCTCCCTCCAGGATCCTTGCGAGAGTGAAGAGCTGGTCCGTTGTTCCACGACCAGGACGGAATCCGCATTGTTCCTCCTCAACCCGAGGTTCGACTATTGGCGAACCCTCCTTTCCAGCACCTTGGAGTAGACTTTACCAGGGAGGCTGAGAAGTGTGATACCCCTATAATTGGCACACACCCTCTGGTCCCCCCTTTTAAAAGGGGAACCACCACCCCAGTCTGCCACTCCTTTGGCACCGTCCCAGACTTCCACGCAATGTTGAAAAGGCGTGTCAACCAGGACAGCCCCTCCACACCCAGAGCCTTGAGCATTTCTGGACGGATCTCATCAATCCCGGGGCTTTGCCACTGTGTAGTTGTTTGACTACATCAGTGACTTCCGCCTGGGAAATCGACGACAATCCCCCATTATCCTCCAGCTCTGCCTCTAACATAGAGGGCGTATTAGTCGGATTCAGGAGTTCTGCAAAGTGCTCCTTCCACCGCCCTATTACCTCCTCAGTTGAGGTCAACAGTGTCCCATCCTTACTGTACACAGCTTGGATGGTTCCCTTCCCCCTCCTGAGGTGGCGAACAGTTTTCCAGAAGCACTTTGGTGCCGACCGAAAGTCCTTCTCCATGTCTTCTCCAAACTTCTCCCACACCCGCTGCTTTGCCTCTTTCACGGCAGAGGCTGCAGCCCTTCGGGCCCTTCGGTACCCTGCAACTGCCTCCGAGTCCTCCGGGATAACATATCCCGGAAAGACTCCTTCTTCAGTCGGACGGCTTCCTGACCACCGTTGTCCACCACGGTGTTCGTGGGTTACCGCCCCTTGAGGCACCTAAGACCCTAAGACCACAGCTCCTCGCTGCAGCTTCAGCAATGGAAACTTTGAACATTGTCCACTCGGGTTCAATGCCCCCAGCCTCCACAGGGATGCACGAAAAGCTCCGCCGGAGGTGTGAGTTGAAAGTCTGTCGCAAAGTATCTATTCAAAAATGCTAATATCTTTCACATGTCCTACCTGTGGGCTGGTGCCAGTGAATACTGTGGTGCTATAAGTCATACATGGAAGTGGGAGAAGTCATTGTTCCTGCCGAACTGCACAATCAGTTTATTGCTCTTATAATGTAATTGGTACCATTTGTTGTCCAAAACATTTTTTTAAATGGAACTTTGTCACTGGCATCAGTTTAAGTAAACATCACATGTATATAGTGGATAGAAAGCATTCAGTCATAGTTCTCACAGTAACACCATTTCCTGAAGTCAACATGACAGAGGAGTCTTCTGCCTTCTTTGATAGGCTGTCACTCATAATGCCACGCCCCTCTGAGTTGAAGCCACGCCCCCACGCCAAATCAGGGCCAAAAGTCTCAAACCGAAAAAATATCTGAAAGTGAAAAACAGATCTGAAACCGGAAAAAAAGATTTGAAGCCGTAAAAAAGATTTGAAGCCGTAAAAAAAATAACTTTTGAATCTGAAAACATGAAATGTGGAACTGAAAACAAATATAAAAGTGAAAAATGAAAATTTATAATTTATTCAAAATAATTCCAGAATTGAATCTATATTTTATTCAAACTGAAAGAAAAATTGGTACACTTATTTTTAGTTCAAATACATGGTTTTATTTTTTCCAAGTTTTGACCAAAACTTAAATTTTCAATTTCAAGCTTTATTTTTTCAACTATATATATTTTTTTACGAATGAACAAAACATTTGGCCCCGATTTAGCTCCATACAAGTCTAGTTTAGTGTACTCTGGGTCGATCCCCTTTCTCCAACGTGAATGGAGTGAAAACACTGAGCTCCTGTGATGACTCACACGTCAGCTGACTCGTGTTTTGCATTTCTGGCCAATTACAAACCCAAGCCACAGCCGGTAAACAAATCAGCTGTCTGGGAGTGGCTGGGATCATCTGCTCCAGTAACTGAAGCCAGGGGACAAACAAGCACATGGTCCACACAGCTGGAATGTAACTAAGTACATTTACTTAGTTACTCCAGTACTGTAACTAAGTACATCTACTCCAGTACTGTACGTCAGTACCAAATGTTGAGGTACTACTTGAGTCTTTTCTTTTCATGCACACACACACAGACACACACACACACACACACACACACACACACACACACACGTGCACACACGCACATGCACAGACACACACACACACACACACACACACACACACACACACACACACACACACACACACACACACGTGCACACACGCACATGCACATGCACAGACACAGACACACACACACAGACACACACAGGCGCACAGACACACACACACGTGCACACACGCACATGCACAGACACAGACACACACACACACACACACACACAGACACACACACACACACACTCACACAGACACACACACACAGACACACACACACTCATTTGACCTGAGGACACCAGGAAGGTTATAAATGTTACTGCCATTCATTCATTTGTTCACCGTTTACTTCCATTCTCCCTCTATTGTTCTGGTTTTCCTTCTTAACCTCTTTCTTATCGTTTTTCCGTTTAACCTTTTTACTACGTCTCTCTCCTTCCTGCCTTTCTTTCCTTCAAATGTCTCCACTTTCCAAAATGTTCTTTTTTTCCCGTTCTCTTTCGTTTTTGTCTCGTTTTATTTTTTCATTTTGTTTCCCAGCGTTTCTCCCCTTCCCCTCCTCTCTTTAATTCCTCTCTTTTTCTTTCTTTCTTTCTTTCTTTCTTTCTTTCTTTCTTTCTTTCTTTCTTTCTTTCTGACTTCCTCTGACTCTCTCTGACCGCCCACGGAGTCAGCCGTCACTTCTTTTGTCTGCCTGACAGGTGTGTCCCAGGTGTGCTGATTGCTCTATTCACAGGACTGACACACACACACACACACACAGACACAAACACACAGACACACACACACACACACACTTGCACGCACACACACACACAGACACAAACACACACACACTCGCACGCACACAGACACACACACACATTTGTTTGACTATCTTTGTGGGGACTTGTCATTGACATAATGCATTCCCTAGCCCCTTACCCTAACCTTAACCATCACAACTAAATGCCTAACCTTAACCCTTACCCTAACCTTAACCATAACCTAATTCTAACCCTAATCCTAAAACCAAGTCTTAACCCTCAAACAGCCTTTTAAACTTGTGGGGTCCAGCATTTTGGTCCCCACAAGGCTGTGCAGACCCTACAAGTAATAATGTATTTTCCGTTTTTTTTGGACCCCACAAATATAGTAAAACAGGTACACACACACACACACACTCTCTCAGGTATGCTGACTCCGTGACTAACATGTCTGAATTCATCACCTCCTGTCTGTCTCTCTTTCCTGTCTGTCTCTCTGTTCCTCTGTCTCTAAAGTCTGTTTTCATCTATCTGCACTAACACGCTGCTGCTGCTGCTGCTTAGCTTTACAGTTCTTGAAGATCGCTGACACACTGATTATTCACACTGATTATTCACACTGATTATAAACACTGATTATTCACACTGAAATTATCTAAACATCAGCCCAGATGTGCACCACTATCAGCACAATGTCAGCCGTTCACACCTTTTTTTTCCCTAACAATACTATTATTATTAATATTCCACACACTTGTATACATTAGACACAGAAGTATATCATGATGTCACTTCCTTGCAATTCCAAAGCGCTGTCACACGACCACACCTGTGGGCCGATCTGTGATACACAGCCACCAGGTACGCCAACAAATGCTTAATTGTAGGCCCACCAATCAGGTTTAGGCACTATATAAAATGCAGCAGGTAAGTTCACCTGCCTTCAACCCAAATGAAAGGAGTCAGAAGAAGAGGGAGATGGAAAGGGGGGAATCCACAGAGGAGGAGAAGGAGGTAGAAGAAGAGGTATCCCTGGAGGACTCCTGGGAACAGGTCGACCTGCAGCAGTGGAAGGATGGCTTCCACGTTCAAGACTTCCCACGGGGCCTTCAGTGTTCGGGTTATACCGTGAGCTTCGACTGGTGACGTCACTAATTCCTAGAGGCTTACTTCTGACTCACACAAACATGCCTGGTGTCTGCCACTGGCCCTGTTCTCTTCATATATCAATCAATATCTTCATAGATCATATATATATATATATATAATATATATATATATATATATATATATATATATATATATATATATATATATACACAGTAGGTATTACAGCTACGGTAGCCTTCACGCTTCAAAAAGCCACTCTCTTGCTCTTTTCAAGAAGACTCCTGTTCCTGAAATGTGGATTTTGAATCTGTGTGGTCCTCCATGTTTCCTTCTTCAGGAAGCTACGATTAGCAGCATTAGCAGCGTTAGCAGCGTTAGCAGCGTTAGCAGCATTAGCAGCGTTAGCAGCATTAGCAGCATTAACATCGTTAGCAGCAGCTGAGAGTTTATCATGTGACAGAGAAAAAAGTAAAAGGTGGAGCAGTATGTCCTGTATGTCCCTTATATACACACACACACACACACACACAGACAGACACACACACACACACACACACACACACACACACACAAACACACATAAACACACATACACAAACACACACACACACACCCCAAACATGCCTGATGGCTGCCACTGGCCCTGGTCAGTGTTTTGAAATGCATTGCGTTGATTCATGTGTTAACGTCAAACATTGGATTTCGGATAGGCTAACATTATATTTTATTACATTTATTTCAGTACCCCCTCCCTCCCCCAAAACTATTATTTTCATCCCTTTTGGGAGGGTCCAAGTCTCATCTAGGGTGGTCAGACCTCCCCAATACCCCCCTTAATTCGAACAGTGGTTGTCTCGCCAATGAGGACATATATCGCCTGTGAAGGTGATGAAATTCTCTGGCCAGATGCAGCTAGGATAATGTCTAGTATTTCCTGTACTGTATGTTCAGTTTGTTGGTGACTGTAAGTGTAGCCTGTACTGGATCCAGTCAGTCATGTGTGTCTGTGTTGTGCATCACACTACTGTAGTAGCTGTATGAAAACTGGGACATGTTGTTGTTGTTGTTGTCATCATTCTCCATGTTGACATGTTGACTGATTTGGGTATTTTTAAATTCAATTTTATTCAACCTTTATTTAACCAGGTAGGCCGTTGACAACAGGTTCTCATTTACAACGGTGACCTGGCCAAGAATAAAGCGTAAGGGTACAAGACAACATAGAGTTACACATTCAATACAATACAGCAATACAGAATACAATAGGCTACATAAAGGCTACAAATAGGCTACATAGAGGCTACATAAAGGCTACATGAAGGCTACATGGAGGCTACATGAAGGCTACATATAGGCTGCTACATAAAGGCTACATGAAGGCTACATGGAGGCTACATGGAGGCTACATAAAAGCTAAATAAAAGCTACATAAAGGCTACATATAGGCTACATAAAGTACAGATCAAGTAGGCATTACAAAGCCGGTGCAAAGTGAGGTGTTAGTAGGACAAAGGGTATGTGAAAGTCATATGGAGAGAAAGAAATGGTATTTCCCTCAGTGTGCAGCATTGGTCTGGTGCAGTGTAGCTTAACCAATCGAAAAAAAAACTGTAACGTGCTGCTGTTAGAGGGAGACACGGGAATCAGCTGTCGCTCCCATCCCATCCTGAGCCCACGAAAATACTCTCATCACCTCCCGATCACGGGACTGCCCCCCCCCCCCAAATAAAATCCTGTCCTGCAAAATCTAGAGAGAAAGACTCCTGAATCCCATCCTGCTCCCGTTAGGTTCCTGTGTGTGTGTGTGTGTGTGTGTGTGTGTGTGTGTGTGTGTGTGTGTGTGTGTGTGTGTGTGTATAAGTGTGTGCGTGTGTGTGTGTAGGTATGTGTGTGTGTGTGTGTGTGTGTGTGTGTGTGTGTGTGTGTGTGTGTGTGTGTGTGTGTGTGACTGTGTGTGTGTGTGTGTGTGTGTTTGTTGTGTGTGTGTGTGTGTGTGTGTGTGTGTGTGTGTGTGTGTGTGTGTGTATCTGTGTGTGTATGTGTGTTTTTGTATAAGTGTGTGTGTGTGTGTGTGTGTATGTAGGTATGTGTGTGTGTGTGTGTGACTGTGTGTGCGTGTAGGTGTGTGTGTATCTGTGTGTGTGTGTATAAGTGTGTGTGTGTGTGTGTATGTAGGTATGTGTGTGTATGTGTGTGTGTGTGTGACTGTGTGTGTGTGTGTGCGTTTGTGTGTGTATCTCTGTGTGTGTGTGTGTGTGTGTGTGTGTGTGTGTGTGTGTGTGTGTGTGTGTGTGTGTGGGGTTAGGGTTAGGTAGGGTCAACAACTGTATCGGGAGTTGTAAGTGGTTCTCTTTCCTAAAACCAAATGTCTCGCAATCTTTGGGACCACTCACCGCGTTGCAGCATCATTTCTTAATTTAACCTCCGTCTCCGTCCCACTCCCGTTGATTTCTCTTTTCTCTTTAACATATAAACTCTGATATTGGAGCAGAACGATAACATATAAACTCTGATATTGGAGCAGAACGATAACCTATAAACTCTGATATTGGAGCAGAACGATAACCTATAAACTCTGATATTGGAGCAGAACGTTGACATATAAACTCTGATATTGGAGCAGAACATATAAACTCTGATTTGACATATAAAACTCTGATATTGGAGCAGAACGATAACATATAAACTCTGATATTGGAGCAGAACGTTGACATATAAACTCTGATATTGGAGCAGAACGTTGACATATAAACTGATATTGGAGCAGAACGTTAACATATAAACTCTGATATTGGAGCAGAACGTTAGCATATAAACTCTGATGTTGGAGCAGAACGTTGACATATAAACCCTGATATTGGAGCAGAACGTTGACATATAAACTCTGATATTGGAGCAGAACGTTGACATATAAACTCTGATATTGGAGCAGAACGTTGACATATAAACCCTGATATTGGAACAGAACGTTAGCATATAAACTCTGATATTGGAGCAGAACGTTGACATATAAACTCTGATATTGGAGCAGAACGTTAACATATAAACTCTGATATTGGAGCAGAACGTTGACATATAAACTCTGATATTGGAGCAGAACGTTGACATATAAACTCTGATGTTGGAGCAGAACGTTAGCATATAAACCCTGATATTGGAGCAGAACGTTAACATATAAACTCTGATATTGGAGCAGAACGTTGACATATAAACTCTGATATTGGAGCAGAACGTTAACATATAAACTCTGATATTGGAGCAGAACGTTGACATATAAACTCTGATATTGGAGCAGAACGTTGACATATAAACCCTGATATTGGAGCAGAACGTTAGCATATAAACTCTGATATTGGAGCAGAACGTTGACATATAAACTCTGATATTGGAGCAGAACGTTAGCATATAAACTCTGATATTGGAGCAGAACGTTAACATATAAACTCTGATATTGGAGCAGAACGTTAGCATATAAACTCTGATATTGGAGCAGAACGATGACATATAAACTCTGATATTGGAGCAGAACGTTGACATATAAACCCTGATATTGGAGCAGAACGTTAGCATATAAACTCTGATATTGGAGCAGAACGTTAACATATAAACTCTGATATTGGAGCAGAACGTTGACATATAAACTGATATTGGAGCAGAACGTTGACATATAAACTCTGATATTGGAGCAGAACGTTAACATATAAACTCTGATATTGGAGCAGAACGTTGACATATAAACTCTGATATTGGAGCAGAACGTTAACATATAAACTCTGATATTGGAGCAGAACGTTGACATATAAACTCTGATATTGGAGCAGAACGTTAACATATAAACTCTGATATTGGAGCAGAACGTTAACATATAAACTCTGATATTGGAGCAGAACGTTGACATATAAACTCTGATATTGGAGCAGAACGTTGACATATAAACCCTGATATTGGAGCAGAACGTTAACATATAAACTCTGATATTGGAGCAGAACGTTGACATATAAACCCTGATATTGGAGCAGAACGTTAGCATATAAACTCTGATATTGGAGCAGAACGTTAGCATATAAACTCTGATATTGGAGCAGAACGTTAACATATAAACTCTGATATTGGAGCAGAACGTTGACATATAAACTCTGATATTGGAGCAGAACGTTGACATATAAACTCTGATATTGGAGCAGAACGTTGACATATAAACTCTGATATTGGAGCAGAACGTTGACATATAAACTCTGATGTTGGAGCAGAACGTTGACATATAAACTCTGATATTGGAGCAGAACGTTGACATATAAACTCTGATATTGGAGCAGAACGTTAACATATAAACTCTGATATTGGAGCAGAACGTTAGCATATAAACTCTGATATTGGAGCAGAACGTTAACATATAAACTCTGATATTGGAGCAGAACGTTGACATATAAACCCTGATATTGGAGCAGAACGTTAGCATATAAACCCTGATATTGGAGCAGAACGTTGACATATAAACTCTGATATTGGAGCAGAACGTTAGCATATAAACTCTGATATTGGAGCAGAACGTTAGCATATAAACTCTGATATTGGAGCAGAACGTTGACATATAAACTCTGATATTGGAG
>NC_041337.1:37539928-37542428 GCF_004354835.1 Perca flavescens | reverse complement strand
CAGTGAGAATCTACAATGTAAATAGTCATGAAAATAAAAAGGAAACGCATTGAATGAGAAGGTGTGTCCAAACTTTTGGCCTGTACTGTATGTCTTGAGATTTAAAACTATCATGGAGGGGGAGCATCTGAGAATAATTGATTTCGAGGATCTAAGAGGCCTGGAATTAGAGTGAAGGGGCTGAGGAGCCTGACAATGAATGGCTTTAAAAACAAGTCCAAGAATCTTAAAAATCAATCTTGTATTTAATAGGTAGCCAGTGCAGGGATGGTAGCCAATCAGAAGTCTCGCTGCAGCATTTTGCACCAGCTGCAGGCGAGACAAAGAGGCCTGGCTGGCACCCAGGTACACTGAGCTGCAATAATCCAGCCTGGAGGAGGTCAATGGTGACAGTCTGGAGGAGCCTGGAGGAGGTTAATGGTGACAGTCTGGAGGAGCCTGGAGGAGGTCAATGGTGACAGTCTGGAGGAGCCTGGAGGAGGTCAATGGTGACAGTCTGGAGGAGCCTGGAGGAGGTCAATGGTGACAGTCTGGAGGAGCCTGGAGGAGGTCAATGGTGACAGCCTAGAGGAGCCTGGAGGAGGTCAATGGTGACAGCCTGGAGGAGGTCAATGGTGACAGCCTAGAGGAGCCTGGAGGAGGTCAATGGTGACAGCCTGGAGGAGGTCAACGGTGACAGCCTGGAGGAGCCTGGAGGAGGTCAATGGTGACAGCCTGGAGGAGCCTGGTCAATGGTGATAGTCTGGAGGAGCCTGGAGGAGGTCAACGGTGACAGTCTGGAGGAGCCTGGAGGAGCCTGGTCAAGCCTGGAGGAGGTCAATGGTGACAGTCTGAAGGAGCCTGGAGGAGGTCAATGGTGACAGCCTGGAGGAGCCTGGTCAATGGTGATAGTCTGGAGGAGCCTGGAGGAGATCAACGGTGACAGTCTGGAGGAGCCTGGAGGAGGTCAACGGTGACAGCCTGGAGGAGCCTGGAAGAGGTCAATGGTGACAGCCTGGAGGAGCCTGGAGGAGGTTAATGGTGACAGTCTGGAGGAGCCTGGGGGAGGTCAATGGTGACAGCCTGGAGGAGCCTGGAGGTGGTCAATGGTGACAGCCTGGAGGAGCCTGGAGGAGGTCAATGGTGACAGCCTGGAGGAGCCTGGTCAATGGTGACAGTCTGGAGGAGCCTGGAGGAGGTCAACGGTGACAGTCTGGAGGAGCCTGGAGGAGGTCAATGGTGACAGCCTGGAGGAGCCTGGAGGAGGTCAATGGTGACAGCCTGGAGGAGCCTAGAGGAGGTCAATGGTGACAGCCTGGAGGAGCCTGGTCAATGGTGACAGTCTGGAGGAGCCTGGAGGAGGTCAACGGTGACAGTCTGGAGAAGCCTGGAGGAGGTTAATGGTGACAGCCTGGAGGAGCCTGGAGGAGGTCAATGGTGACAGCCTGGAGGAGCCTGGTCAATGGTGACAGCCTGGAGGAGCCTGGAGGAGGTCAACGGTGACAGCCTGGAGGAGCCTGGAGGAGCCTGGAGGAGGTCAATGGTGACAGCCTGGAGGAGCCTGGAGGAGGTCAATGGTGACAGCCTGGAGGAGCCTGGAGGAGGTCAATGGTGACAGCCTGGAGGAGCCTGGTCAATGGTGACAGTCTGGAGGAGCCTGGAGGAGGTCAACGGTGACAGTCTGGAGAAGCCTGGAGGAGGTTAATGGTGACAGCCTGGAGGAGCCTGGAGGAGGTCAATGGTGACAGCCTGGAGGAGCCTGGTCAATGGTGACAGCCTGGAGGAGCCTGGAGGAGGTCAACGGTGACAGCCTGGAGGAGCCTGGAGGAGGTCAATGGTGACAGCCTGGAGGAGCCTGGAGGAGGTCAATGGTGACAGTCTGGAGGAGCCTGGAGGAGGTCAATGGTGACAGTCTGGAGGAGCCTGGAGGAGGTCAATGGTGACAGTCTGGAGGAGCCTGGAGGAGGTCAATGGTGACAGTCTGGAGGAGCCTGGAGGAGGTCAATGGTGACAGTCTGGAGGAGCCTGGAGGAGGTCAATGGTGACAGACTTCATCAGAAGACAGGATGGTCTTCAGTTTACCAATACTCCTGAGGTGAAAAAAAGCAACGCACACTACACACACGCTATACACACTACACACTACGCACTACACACACGTTACACACTACACACTACAAACACGCTATGCATACACTACGGACACACTACGCACTACACACACGCTACGCACTACACACTACAGTGTCAGGGGACAGACACCGTGCTTATTAGACTATGAGTGGGTGACTGCTCCAACGGAAGCACAGGGCGGCGCGTAGTACTGCACCCCTGATTACTAATATCAAACTTGGGTTGTCATGATTTATGTCTGATAAACTCGGTCAGATGTTTTGATATGAGAGCGGCTCCGTCCCAGGTGGGATGAATGCCGTCTCTCTCCATCAGACCAGGCTTTCCCCAGAACGCCCCCCAGTTATTCACATAGCCCACATCGTTAGCTGGGCACCCCCCCGACAAC
>NC_041337.1:37522428-37524928 GCF_004354835.1 Perca flavescens | reverse complement strand
CGCCCCCCCTTACTGATGTCTAAGAAAAGCTGAGCCCCCCACCCCCCGAAACCTAAGTTGAGGTAACTCTCGAGATAGAGCCTTATTTTCTTTTCGGATACAGAGGAGTTATCAGCACTTTTACGTTTCTCCGCCATGTTTCATTCATAAAATAGTGATGCCGTGGCGGCAGGAAAAACGAGCATACAACAAAATATATAGTTTTCATACAGACTTTTGTATACATTATATATTCTAGTGTATTATCATAATTTGTTTAAGATGTGCAAATATTATTTTTTTTTACCTCAACCTCAAACCAGATAAAGACTTGTGCCCCCCTTTTCCTTGACTCCACAATATTATTCAATAACGTTATGTGGAGGAGAATGTATGAAACTGTTACAGAATCTAAACTAGTTTTAATTGTGCAAACTGCAAAGTAGTAAAATAAACTTAAATCTAATGAATACACATACAAACAACTTTTTCAAAAAACATTTTCAAAACACGATAGTTAACAGGGCGCTAACAGGGTTAGCGCTGTTACGAAACTCCCATCATATGAGAAATAAATACCGGAACACGGCCCATAAATACATGTATATATAATACATTTGTATATTTAGGGTTTTGCCGTGGTAGAAATATTTTATTAACAAAAAGTGTGTAAGTGCTCGTTGCAAAAGAGCTGTGTTAGTCATTGAGGAAGTGGTTAAAAGTACTCCGGGTGACCTCTGATGCACAGAAAGTTAAGCTTAAGTCATGAAAATAGTCTAAATAGGCTTTTATGGCGTTGAGGTGCATTGTTTGAAGGTTGTGAGAACTGAAGAGGAAGTTGCACCACACAGAGACGCCGACCTCGGTGTGTGTGTGTGTGTAAGATACCAATTTCTATCTAAAAAACAAGAAGACTCCCCCCTGTGAGGATAGGATAAAAGCTTGAGGGAGAGAAGAGATCAGGGCTCATAATTCTGAGGAGATCTTGGTGGACCAGCTCTGACTTGATGTCTGTTGCTAGGGAAACTAAGTCTCTCTTTGTGAACCCACAGCTGTGTTGTATCTCTTACGCTGGACTCAGTAAACTTTGCTTAACTGAACTCCTCGTCTCAGATTGATGCTTGTGTTCTGGGAAACTTCAGTCTGATGTAAGAAGGCGCGGGAATTAATCAATCAGAGTCAGATTTGACAGGCCTTAGAATCTCATTATAGACATAAATCCCACTACACCGTTTCAAACACAACAGCTGCAGTTTTTCTCGCCAACATTTCCACAAGTTTGAAAACACGTTTATGTTCACATAGCAAACGTAGCGGCCGTTGAGGGCGAGTAGTGTCCAGGGTTCCACGCTCAACGCTTGCACCATTTAAAGTGCAGCATCCAGGTACTGGTAATGCTGGGGGTCTAGCCATGCTCCGATTACAGCAGAGATATGCTATAATTGTTCAAACAGTTAACATTATTTGGGAAAACATGACAGTTGCAAAACCCGAATTGTTTCCGACGTTTTGTCTGTTTGTCTCTTTCTTCAACATTTTTGATGCTTTTTGTTGATATTTTTGTCACACAACGCAACATGTTGATGCCTCATTTTCACTCCTTCAAGAGAGGCAGAAACTGTGTGATGTTTCTATTTTTAAGTTACATAATGTAAGGTTGCTGCATGTTGTTTTAAAACCCTAAAAGAATCGCGGGTTCGGAGAAAACATTCAGTGCTGGAGCCCCAGAAGATGTACCCATCAAACAAACAAACAAACTGTTCGTCAGTGTGAACGCATTATGAACTCATAATAGCAAATACAACAGTCCACAATTTGAGACACAGCATGAGTTGCAGCATGTTGGCTTCCCTGATCTCCTCTGGCCGGTCTCTCCCAGCAGAAAAGGCCCGATCACCTTTAGCTTTAAAGGTGCAGTAGGTAAGACTTATAAAACAACATGTCTGTCATATCTGCTGAAACTGACCCTATGTTCCAGTAGAACTACATGAAGCAGGTCATTTAAAATAAATCCAGCTCCTCTGGCTCCACCTACAGCCTGGAGTGAGATTTATAAAAACCCACAGCTCCCTGTTCAGATGCACCAATCAGGGCCAGGGGGGGTGTCTAACTGATCAGATGCACCAATCAGGGCCAGGGGAGGTGTCTAACTGATCAGATGCACCAATCAGGGCCAGGGGAGGTGTCTAACTGTTCAGATGCACCAATCAGGGCCAGGGGAGGTGTCTAACTGCATGTCAATCACTGCTCATGCACACACATTCATTCTCCCTTGTGGGGGGAGGGGCTTAGGAGACCGGTTTGGGCTTTAGCAGAAAGGGGGGAGGGACTGAGAAGTTGTTGATGTTCAAATGTTTGGGCTAAGTCACAATCCTACCTACAGCACCTTTAAGTTTTGACTGAGAGTTTATTTCAGGTTTGTATGTGTCAGAAGTTCAGCTATATAATACTAGTTCCGTGTGAAAAAAGCTTAAGTGTTATCAGCCAGCCTTTGATTCTACATTTTTCTAACCAAAGTCAT
>NC_041337.1:37504928-37514928 GCF_004354835.1 Perca flavescens | reverse complement strand
TCAGATTACTGTGTGTGTTAGAGTATCCCTGTAGGTAATCAGATTACTGTGTGTGTTAGAGTATCCCTGTAGGTAATCAGATTACTGTGTGTTAGAGTATCCCTATAGGTAATCAGATTACTGTGTTTGTTAAAGTATCCCTGTAGGTAATCAGATTACTGTGTGTGTTAGAGTATCCCTATAGGTAATCAGATTACTGTGTGTGTTAGAGTATCCCTGTAGGTAATCAGATTACTGTGTGTTAGAGTATCCCTATAGGTAATCAGATTACTGTGTTTGTTAAAGTATCCCTGTAGGTAATCAGATTACTGTGTGTGTTAGAGTATCCCTGTAGGTAATCAGATTACTGTGTGTGTTAGAGTATCCCTGTAGGTAATCAGATTACTGTGTGTGTTCCAGGGCCGTATGTGGTGGTGTTTCGGCTGCTACTTCTGCCTGCCGGTCCTCTTCACCGTGCTGTGCCAGATCGCCACGCGCAACGTCAACAGCGACTCCAGCTCCGCCCAAAAGCAGCGTAACCACGACGACGCCCCCCCCAGCCAGCACCAGGTGGTGGAGCGGCAGCTGAACTGCACGCTGCTGGCGCTGGCCGTGGTCTACGCCGTGTGCGCGCTGCCCGAACACGTGTGCAACATCACGCTGGCCTACACGCACGCCAGCGTCTCCGAGGACACGGCCGCCATGCTGGCGCTGCTGCATCACTTCCTGTTGTTCTTCAAGTCCTCGGTTACGCCCGTGCTGCTGCTGTACCTCTGCAAGGTAGGTCGGACGGGTAATAACGGAAAAAAACATTATGGGATGGATCCCTACAGAGATAGAGCTTTTAGTTAAAGAGGAAGATCCTTTTAGTTTACAGTTTTTTTCCAACTGCTTACACACAAGATCTTTTCATGTCACACGATTTTTGAAACCTGTCACTCAAAGTGATAAACTACACAACAAATCTCCAAAACCATATCAGCTATTTCTCAGCCTTTCACTCAACTTTTTTCAAAACATTACACACAATTCAGAATCAGAATCAGAATCAGAAAAGCTTTATTGCCGAGTATGTTTACACACACGAGGGATGTGTCTTGGTATCGTAGGTACAGGTCACATTAAAGCATTAAAGCAACATGCACAAACACACCGAGTCGCCATCTCAACTCTCTCCTAACTCTCGCAACAGATACAGCATGACTCTACCTAAGACACAAAAATCTAACAGGAAGTGACTTGCTATCCATTTCTAAACACAGCCAATCAAAATGCTACACTTATTTACCAGGGCACACACACACTTCTCACATTTGCAAACACATTATGTCATAACTGAACACTAACCAATCATTGCTTTAGTATAGGCCTATACACAGGTCAAAGGTCAGATGACCTGTTTTGAACAATGGATGCCAACAACAGACAGAGAGCAAGGGGAGGAGGAGGAAGAGACAGGGGACAACGAGGAGGAGGAGGAGGAGGGAAGAAGAGGAAGAAGGAGAGTCATCTCTACATACACATATTCTTTATTCTAAAAATGATACCTTTGGTTTACATATGTTTGTAGTTTTGTTTTCTTGTTTCATGCTACTGTAAACAACACGGAGCTCCTCTTACTAACGTGATGTTTTGCCCAATCAATATTTTCTGTTTTACTGTAACATTAGATAGTTTTTTACAGGTGCACTTTTCAACCACTTTCAGCAGATTACTTTCTCTCTAGAACATTGTAAATGTAGATATAAGCCTATGAAAGACAAAAGAGTTTCAGATTTAGAACAACAGTGTGTACATGGTATATCCAAAAATGTACTATTATGAAAACAGTGTTTGCCATTTGATGCAAATGCTTCATTTTGAGATGTGTTTATGGTATTTTGAATGCAGTGTTTCATTTTGAAGGAGATTTGAGGCATTTAGCATTTTGTGTGTGTGCAGTTTTAGGAATTGTGTGTAGAGTTTTAAAAAAAGGAGACATGGTTTTGAAAACGTGTGTAAGCAGTTGGAAAAAACTGTAACATGAAACAGCCCCGAAATTCACCATCACCAAACTCCACCAGACTCCATGTAAATAATCTGGGGTCTCATTTATAAACGTGACGCACGCACCAAACGGGGCTGAAAACGTGCGTACGCCACTTCCCACGCAAAGGTTGTGATTTATAAAAAACAAACTTGACGGGAGAATGTTTGGTCCTCCACGCAAACTCTGACCCATGTACGCACATTTTGGAGACAAAATAGGAATTGGTGAGGTGGTGAACTGAAGTCAGACTGCAGAAAGTACATGTGGGAATAACAATTAGGCTACTCTTAATATGTTTAAGTATTTTATTGCCTCACGCACATTTCTTCACACCATATCATGAAGATTGTACTGAGTGATAATTGAGTGATAACTGTTCCATAAACACCTCCAACTCAAATCTTAAATAGAAATGTGTTCTTAATATTTAATCGGCGCTGTCTCGCCGTCACATTGTCCGATACGCAGCGCAGGAGGAGGAGATGGCCCGACTACATGGAATACAGGATAGCATCAAATACCCTACCATTAGATAACTGCAGAACTCAGTGTAAATAACTAAATATCTGTCTTTAAAACTGTGCATATATCATCAAATGTCAAAGTCTGGAAATACAGCCATTATTCTCGCGCAATCGTTACGCTCTATGTCCTCGTTATCGGTCCGAACTTTAATACAGTTAATAACAAAACCTGCATGAAGAAAAGTGTGTTTGTCTATTACATTTTCTTTCGTCTTCAGATTGTATCTCGGGGTGGGGGATACCACTAGTTGATGCTGTGATTTTAGCAACGTGTTAACAATCACAAATTGTTGTAAACATATAAATACTGCAGTGAACCAGTGCGTAATGCTGCATGATGGCCCTGCTGGTCCTGCAGGAGGACAGCAATGGAAGAATCAGGAGAAAAAAGAGACTTCAGGGACCATGACGATGACTGGCTCATATGCTGATTTAAATTCCCTAATATAGCTGTAATAGTAATATAGCTGTAATAGTAATATAGCTGTAATAGTAATATAGCTGAGCTCTTGGATCTATGTACTGAATTGGGTCCAGTAGAGAGGGCAACGCGCCGGAACCGTGCCATCCCGGTCTAAATACAGGTCCTCACCGCTCTGGGTGAAACCAGCTGTTTTCAGAGGGAAATGTCAGACAGCTAAGTGTTTTTTTTAAATAAACCGGGATAAGAGGTTGATCCACGTACGCACACTTGTAGTCAATCTGTGATTTATAAAGGGAACATTGCTTACAGGTGTGCGTACGCACGGTTTTATAAATCTGACTTTTTTCGGCGTACGCCAATTTGGGATTTTGGGCGTACGTACACTTATAGTAAGGATCCTACGCACAGTTTTATAAATGTGACCCCAGGAGTTTTAGTGTGTATAGAGCCAGCATATCTCCACCAGACTCCATGTAAATAATCAGGACTTTTAGCGTGTATAGAGCCAGCATATCTCCACCAGACTCCATGTAAATAATCAGGACTTTTTGCGCGTATAGAGCCAGCATATCTCCACCAGACTCCATGTAAATAATCAGGACTTTTAGCGTGTATAGAGCCGGCATATCTCCACCAGACTCCATGTAAATAATCAGGACTTTTAGCGTGTATAGAGCCAGCATATCTCCACCAGACTCCATGTAAATAATTAGGACTTTTAGCGTGTATAGAGCCAGCATATCTCCACATGTAAATGGGTGAATTAAGGGTTTATTTCAACCAAACCAGAGTGGTGATTGTTGGAACAGTGGAAAGATGATCCAAGATGGCTTTTGATTTCAGTGGTTTTGTTCAGTTTCTGTCCACTTTGAATGAAGTGTGTTTTACGATGATAAAAGTCCTGATTATTTACATGGAGTCTGGTGGGTTTGGTGATGGTGATTTCAGGGTTTCATGTTAAACTAAAAGGATCTTACTCTTTAACTAAAAGGTCTATTTCTGTAGGGATGCTTTCCATAATGTTACATGGAGTCTGGTGGAGATATGCTGGCTCTATACACGCTAAAAGTCCTGATTATTTACATGGAGTCTGGTGGAGATATGCTGGCTCTATACACGCTAAAAGTCCTGATTATTTACATGGAGTCTGGTGGAGATATGCTGGCTCTAAACACGCTAAAAGTCCTGATTATTTACATGGAGTCTGGTGGAGATATGCTGGCTCTATACACGCTAAAAGTCCTGATTATTTACATGGAGTCTGGTGGAGATATGCTGGCTCTAAACACGCTAAAAGTCCTGATTATTTACATGGAGTCTGGTTGAGATATGCTGGCTCTATACACGCTAAAAGTCCTGATTATTTACATGGAGTCTGGGCGAGATATGCTGGCTCTATACACGCTAAAAGTCCTGATTATTTACATGGAGTCTGGTGGAGATATGCTGGCTCTAAACACGCTAAAAGTCCTGATTATTTACATGGAGTCTGGTGGAGATATGCTGGCTCTATACACGCTAAAAGTCCTGATTATTTACATGGAGTCTGGTGGAGATATGCTGGCTCTATACACGCTAAAAGTCCTGATTATTTACATGGAGTCTGGTGGAGATATGCTGGCTCTATACACGCTAAAAGTCCTGATTATTTACATGGAGTCTGGTGGAGATATGCTGGCTCTTTACACGCTAAAAGTCCTGATTATTTACATGGAGTCTGGTGGAGATATGCTGGCTCTATACACGCTAAAAGTCCTGATTATTTACATGGAGTCTGGTGGGTTTGGTGATGGTGGTAATAAATGCTGCTTGAACAAACTACTTATCCCCCAGACAGAGTTGTTAGCGGTAACGTTCAGAGAGAGACAGACACTGACCTGTGTGTGGTTGGGTTTCAGAGTCTGGGCCAGGCCTTCATGGACTGCTGCTGCTGCTGCTGTCAGGAGTGTCAGCCAACCGCGGCTCACGGCTCGCCAGGCTCCGCCCACGTCAAACTGAAGACCGCCAACGAGACGTCCATCTTCTTCGACAAGGCTAAAGACACGTCGGCCATCTTGGCGATCTCCAGCTAGACTCACCAGTCCCTCTTTAACCATCAATCACTCATCTTCCTCCTCCATACATCAACACGTCTACACTGTAGCGTTCCTTAACTCCATATATATATATATATATATATATATATATATATATATTTATCCAGGGCTTTAAATTCTCTGTTTGGATCTCCAGTCAACACAGCTAGTAGATTTCTAAAGTTACCAGCCAATCAGATTTTCCAACGATAATAAACAAAGGAGCGTGCCACTGAATACAGAGACAGACAGACACACACACACACACACACACACACACACACACACACAGACACACACACACACAGAGACACAGATGCACACACACACACATACACATAGAGACACACAGAAACACACACACACACACACACACACACACACACACACACACACACACACAGTGTGGACTAGTCAGACCTTCCTCCGCAGCGCTGTGGAGGAGGGTCTGGACATGCGAGAATACCCAACTGTTGATACGCAGATATTTCTTAGAGAGCAGAATAATTCGCTTCATTCATCACTAAACAAATTGGCTCCTAACTTTACAATATTACCCACCAAAGTTAATGTGGCGTTTTGGCGTGTTGGCGTGTGGCGTGTTGTTGGGTGTTAATTTAAAGCCCTGGTTAACTCTTCACTCTCCTCTCTCCATAATTTCTTTCCCAGAACACTTGTGGATCAACGATCATCTTTTCCTTTCCATCTTTTCCATCCTCTCCTCCTCTCCCAGAGTTCCCTTTTGTATGATACCCTTGTATGGACACAATGTCACCCCCCCTGCAGCTTCCTGTCTGTGCAGGAAGTGATGTTTAATCCGTAGTGAGATTAGAGAAGTTGCTGTACTTGCACAATAAGCTGTTGTAAAAGCCGGAGCCTGTTTCAGGACTCTCTTCAGGACTCTCTGAACGGACTCATCCCCAGTTTCCTGCTGTAATAAGGTGTGACAAGAAAACAATGAATGAGGTGTGTTTTACGCTGCTAAAAGTCCTGATTATTTACATGGAGTCTGGTGGAGATATGCTGGCTCTATACACGCTAAAAGTCCTGATTATTTACATGGAGTCTGGTGGAGATATGCTGGCTCTATACACGCTAAAAGTCCTGATTATTTACATGGAGTCTGGTGGAGATATGCTGGCTCTATACACGCTAAAAAGTCCTGATTATTTACATGGAGTCTGGTGGAGATATGCTGGCTCTATACACGCTAAAAGTCCTGATTATTTACATGGAGTCTGGTGGAGATATGCTGGCTCTATACACACTAAAAGTCCTGATTATTTACATGGAGTCTGGTGGAGATATGCTGGCTCTATACACGCTAAAAGTTCTGATTATTTACATGGAGTCTGGTGGAGTTTGGTTATGGTGATTTCGGGGCTGTTTCATGTTAAACTAAAAGGATCTTAATCTTTAAAGTGCCCATATTATGCTCATATTCAGGTTCATAATTGTATTTTGAGGTTATACCAGAATAGGTTTACATAAGTTCAAAAAACACCATATATTTTGTTGTACTGCACATTGCTGCAGCTCCTCTTTTCACCCTGTGTTCAGGTCTCTGTTTTAGCTACAGAGTGAGACCTCTCACTGCTGTAACATCTTTGTTGGGAGGCACACATGCTCAGTAGCTAGGTAAGACTACATGCTCAGTAGCTAGGTAAGGACTACATGCTCAGTAGCTAGGTAAGACTACATGCTCAGTAGCTAGGTAAGGACTACATGCTCAGTAGCTAGGTAAGACTACATGCTCAGTAGCTAGGTAAGACTACATGCTCAGTAGCTAGGTAAAGACTACATGAGCTAGCCCTTCCAACTTTCTTTGTATAAAGCCGTGCAGATTTAGACCAGCTCACCAGGAGACTGAAGGCAGGAATCATTCAGAAACCGGATCTCACTCAGAACACCATGGATGGGTTTATTCAAAGTTTGTACCAGAGACACAAATTACTAGCCTGGTGAGACCGTCCTGATCTGGCGAGCTCCAGTTTTCTACTCGCAGATCAGTCTGGCATCTTGACCAAACGACCGACCAATCAGCGTTGGTTTTGAGGCGGGTTTAGGTGTGACGTCTGGTGCAGTCAGGTTACTAAATAACACCCCAAATCCCAGAAAAAGTGATTTCATAATATGGGCACTTTAACTAAAAGCTCTACCTCTGTAGGGATCCATCCCATAATGTTGTCAGACAGTCTGGAGCCGTACTGGTTTACAGGTTGTGTTTCCATGGAGAATGTGCAGCTTTGTGAATGTTTCCGAGAGGAAGAGAGGGATGAAGAGAGGGATGAAGAGAGGGATGAAGAGAGGGATGAAGAGAGGGGATCTGATCTGGAGCCCAGAGCTCTCTCTGTACAGAAAGTTAAACTGTTAGACCAGCGCTTCTCAAACGGTTCTCTCAAAGGTCCACATCTGTTTTTTTTTGTGATTGTTGAGGGCAAAAGTCCTTGATTATGCGGCACGTTTTCTTAAAAAATGCGATGGAATATATATCATATATATGATATTTATGCGATGAAGTTGCGGGAAATTGCAAAACCTGGTTTGATGAAAAAGAGAAAAAAAGTGATCCCCATGGCGGCTCTTGTGTGAAGTAAACGCAACATTTTTCAACTTCCCGCTAAGATATATTATGGGACTTATTTGCAACAAAAATGCGGGGATTATGACATAATGCAAGCCCCAAATATTTTGCGCAAAAATCGGCAATTTATGCGGCGAAAGTGCGGCGAATTTAAAAAAATATGATATGATTATGCGTTGAGTTATACGATCGCTTAATCGCGTTTTTCTGGAGGGACTGAATTACATTAACTCTTCACTGTTAACTCTGTTAACTCTTCACTGTTAACTCTGTTAACTCTTCACTGTTAACTCTGTTAACTCTTCACTGTTAACTCTTCACTGTTAACTCTGTTAACTCTTCACTGTTAACTCTGTTAACTCTTCACTGTTAACTCTGTTAACTCTTCACTGTTAACTCTTCACTGTTAACTCTGTTAACTCTTCACTGTTAACTCTGTTAACTCTTCACTGTTAACTCTGTTAACTCTTCACTGTTAACTCTGTTAACTCTTCACTGTTAACTCTGTTAACTCTTCACTGTTAACTCTGTTAACTCTTCACTGTTAACTCTGTTAACTCTTCACTGTTAACTCTTCACTGTTAACTCTGTTAACTCTTCACTGTTAACTCTTCACTGTTAACTCTGTTAACTCTTCACTGTTAACTCTTCCCTGTTAACTCTGTTAACTCTTCACTGTTAACTCTTCCCTGTTAACTCTGTTAACTCTTCACTGTTAACTCTTCCCTGTTAACTCTGTTAACTCTTCCCTGTTAACTCTGTTAACTCTTCACTGTTAACTCTTCAGCAACATTTCTTCATGTTGACTTCTCTGTTTTGCTGCTGAACTTTTGGACCGATTCTGTAAGATGGGATTTGGAACCCAATGTCATCGTTTCTTTGGTGCTTTTTCTTCAGCAAACTTGCCGTTTTTTCTTTTTTCTGTCGTTTTTTGACACTTTTTACCACTTTTTTGACACTTTTTTTGTCATTTTCTTGCCTTTTTGTCAACTATTTGTCGATGTTTTCCCCTCTGTTTTGTTTTTACGTTTTAGGAGCTTTTAAAAAAAAAGTTTTTGTCACTTTTTTTCAATCGTTGTTTTTTACTGGTTTCAGCGTATTTGTTTTTCCAACCTTACTGTTTTCTGACGTTACTTTTCCCGCTTCTTTCGACATTTTTGTCACTTTTTTCCCGCCATTTTTCCTCGCCGTCTATCATGTTTTGCTGATGTTATTGTCGTTTTTTTTACACCTTTTTCTGCCGTTTAAGACCTTTTTGTCACTTTAGGTGCTTTCTTAAACAATGTTGTCATTTTTTTCTGACTTATTTTAGTCCCTTTTCCCGCTTGTTTTGGTCTGCTTTTGTCCCCCGTGTATATTCAACATCACTGCCAATTTATTGATTATTAAACAATCTATTTCAAAAGACAAAAGCGTGACACTTGATTAGGTTTTTGGACGGGGATGCAGACCTTTGGTCTGGACTTTGAGAAGCGCTGCTTTAGGAGGTTTTTACAGTGTATTAATATTCACTCAGACTCAAAGTACTAGAAACACGAGAGAAGAAACTTAGCGGATATTAAAGCTAGATGGATCACTAATTACATCTTCATATGAAGGGAAGTCTTTTTACATGTCACAAATATGTCTATGTCTCTGTAATGTTCGCTGTCACCATTCATAAAAATATAAATGTGTGTCAGAGCCGACTGGGCATTTGTTTTTATTTAACCTTTATTTAACCAGGTTGCCGTTGACAACAGGTTCTCATTTACAACGGTGACCTGGCCAAGAATAAAGCATAAGGGTACAAGACAACATAGAGTTACACATTCAATACAATACAGCAATACAGAATACAATTGGCTACATAAAGGCTACATAAAGGCTACAAATAGGCTACATAAAGGCTACATAAAGGTTACAAATAGGCTACATAAAGGCTACATGAAGGCTACATGAAAGCTACAAATAGGCTACATAAAGGCTACATATAGGCTACAAATAGGCTACATAAAGGCTACATATAGGCTACAAATAGGCTACATATAGGCTAAATAAAGGCTGCAAATAGGCTACATAAAGGTTACATATAGGCTACATAAAGGCTACATATGGGCTACATAAAGGCTACAAATAGGCTACATATAGGCTACATAAAGGCTACATATAGCCTACATATAGGCTACATAAAGGCTACATATAAGCTACATAAAGGGTACATATAGGCTACATAAAGGCTACATGAAGACTACATAAAGGCTACATGAAGGCTACATAAAGGCTAAATGAAGGCTACATAAAGGCTACATGAAGGCTACATAAAGGCTACATGAAGGCTACATAAAGGCTAAATGAAGGCTACATAAAGGCTACATGAAGGCTACATAAAGGCTACATAAAGGC
>NC_041337.1:37492428-37499928 GCF_004354835.1 Perca flavescens | reverse complement strand
ACAAGATCCAGCAGTGGAGGAGACTGCTCTCCAGTGCTACCAACAAGACAAGCCCTACTTGGTTGAAGAATGGAAAGAGCCCAAACACAGAGAGAAGCTCTGTACCTCACACGTGGCGAAGACTGCTTCAAGCTGGGGTTGAATCCAGCCAGCTTCCTCCATGCAAAGATTGCCTCCTCATGCACGCCATCCGAGCCAAATACCAGGTTGCTATCTGGAGGCGGTCTCTGCAAACCATGCCGGCTGTGCCGAGTCCCGAGGAGCATGGGTGGAACACAGATGAAGACGGGCAGCTGACAATCCAGTGGATGCGAGGCACCCCAGCACCTGATGCCGTCCTGCAGCTATTATCCTGCAAGTGCACCAGGTCATGCAAGCTACTTGATTGCACGTGCCTCGCCAACAGCCTGAGGTGCACCAACCTGTGCAAGCTGCAAACCTGTACTAATCAACCCTGTGAGGAGGAGCCCGCTCCACAGCTGTCAGAGTCTGATACCGAAGATGATGATGACTAGTACTTTAGTGAAATTTTGTGATGATTTTGTAATGACCGTTGTTTTCACCATACATTAAACATTGTGGTTTTTTCTAATCTTTGACTGGCTCATCAATCATCGTCTCAATGCTTTTTCATGATATTGTGGTATTGCGGTTTGACATGCTAATACTCCCAAATTTAGCCATGTTTTTTGGAATCATTGCCTTTATCTCATTATTTCACTAATTTAGAACCTACTTTATTCATGATGAATGAACCACTTGATAAATTATCAACTGGATGAACCCGATTATTTCCATGGAAGGTACTTTTACCATTTCTTTCACTGACAGGGGTCAGTCACTTCAAACAGTCATAACCACTACTAAGCTGCAAGTTGGCAAGGGTTATTATGTCAAAACATTATCTAGGGGTGCATAGGATGTAAAAAATCGCAACTAGAATTTGCCCACCCAGATGGTACCAATACGTGAAATTTTGGGTCTTGGCCCAAGGACTATTTTGGGCTTCGCCTGAATCCAGATTGTTGGTTTTAAACAATGGAATGCTTTCGTAGAGACGGAGAAATGATCTTTCACTATCGGGAAACCGCAAGCATGAAACGAAGAATTATCACGTCTTTGACACTTTTTTTCCAACGTTTTGCAATTATTTACAGTTTTTTTTCACGATCGCTATGACACTTTTTTCAATACTTTTAACAACTTTCCTAAACTCTTAACGCACCAACACACCTACAACATCACACATTGTAAACTAAACTCCAACACTGATTTTCAAAATACAATAATTCACTAACACAATACACTATGTCTACCAAAACAATGCAAACATGTCTCAAAATCAAATAATTCTTCCAAAACACTAAAAGTGGTTACACACCATGATCAGTCACCCCAAAAAGTGCCCCAGAACACTCCAACAAGACGAGAGATGAGACGTAATACATCTCTATAACAGCAGGCGGCGCTAATCTGTATTGTTGCCCAAGAAATGAAAACCGGCAGCTGATTGGACGAACGCGTCACGTGGGTCTTTTTTCTCCGGAAATTCAAAGCCAGACTGTCATGGCGGCTCGTTCAGAATACGATCTCATATTGGACTAAAATAGTTCACCGAAACATGTTTCTGAAAACATGTTAAGAGAGAAATAGGCCGTGTGTCTCTGTGTGTGTCTCTGTGTGTGTCTCTGTGTGTGTCTGTGTGTGTGTGTGTGTGTGTGTGTGTGTCTGTGTGTCTCTGTGTGTGTGTCTCTGTGTGTGTCTGTGTGTGTGTGTGTGTGTGTGTGTGTGTGTGTGTGTGTGTCTGTGTGTGTCTGTGTGTGTGTCTGTGTGTCTGTGTGTGTCTGTGTGTCTCTGTGTGTGTGTGTCTCTGTGTGTCTCTGTGTGTGTCTGTGTGTCTCTGTGTGTCTCTGTGTGTGTCTGTGTGTGTGTCTCTGTGTGTGTCTGTGTGTGTGTGTGTGTGTGTGTGTGTGTGTGTGTGTGTGTGTGTGTGTGTGTGTGTGTGTGTGTGTGTGTGTCTGTGTGTGTGTGTGTGTGTGTGTGTGTGTGTGTGTGTGTGTGTGTGTGTGTGTGTGTGTGTGTGTGTGTGTGTGTGTGTCTGTGTGTGTGTGTGTGTGTGTGTCTGTGTGTGTGTCTGTGTGTCTGTGTGTGTGTGTCTCTGTGTGTCTGTGTGTGTCTGTGTGTGTCTGTGTGTGTGTGTGTGTCTGTGTGTCTCTGTGTGTCTGTGTGTGTCTGTGTGTGTGTGTGTGTCTGTGTGTGTCTGTGTGTCTCTGTGTGTGTCTGTGTTTGTGTCTGTGTGTTTGTGTCTGTGTGTGTGTGTGTGTGTCTCTGTGTTTGTGTCTGTGTTTGTGTCTGTGTGTGTGTCTGTGTTTGTGTCTGTGTGTGTGTCTCTGTGTTTGTGTCTGTGTGTGTGTGTGTGTCTCTGTGTGTGTCTGTGTGTGTGTGTGTGTGTGTCTGTGTGTCTGTGTTTGTGTCTGTGTGTGTGTCTCTGTGTTTGTGTCTGTGTGTGTGTGTGTGTGTGTGTCTCTGTCTGTGTGTCTGTCTGTGTGTCTCTGTGTGTGTCTGTGTGTGTCTGTGTGTGTGTCTGTGTGTGTCTGTGTGTGTCTGTGTGTCTGTGTGTGTGTGTGTGTGTGTGTCTCTGTGTGTGTCTGTGTGTGTCTGTGTGTGTCTCTGTGTGTCTCTGTGTGTGTCTGTGTGTGTCTGTGTTTGTGTGTCTCTGTGTGTGTGTCTCTGTGTTTGTGTGTGTGTGTCTGTGTGTGTCTGTGTGTGTCTGTGTGTCTGTGTGTCTGTGTGTGTGTGTGTGTCTGTGTGTGTGTGTGTGTGTGTCTCTGTGTTTGTGTCTCTGTGTTTGTGTCTGTGTGTGTGTCTCTGTGTGTGTGTGTGTGTGTGTGTGTGTGTGTGTGTGTGTGTGTGTGTGTGTGTGTGTGTGTGTGTGTGTGTGTGTGTGTGTGTGTAGTTGAGAAAGAGGAGAGAGAGAGAGAGAGAGAGAAGACATGCAGGAAATCATCACAAGTCAGATTTGAACCCTGGACTTCTGCGTCGAGGCATAAACCTCCAAGTATATGTGCGCCTGCTCTACCCACTGAACCAACCCGGCCACCATTTTGTTTCTTTTGCTGCAGAGATTCAATACAAAAAATGATTGACCCATCTCAGAGTAGCTTTATAGAATGTATGGTTTATTAAAATAAGGAGACAGAGACAGAATTGTCCTGGTACTCCTCTTCCTCTCCCTCGTGAAGACATTTTTCTTATTTTCTGTGTTCATCTACAGTATATTGATCAAATAGGTCCTTTTTTACTGGACTACCATATGATCATGGGATTGGAAGAACCTAACACCTGAGTGTGTTTCCTAGAAGGGAATCAGCTGGGATCGATCTATTTGCATTACTTCAATCAGCTGTTTCCAATAAATGCAGGTATAAAATGCAGGGGATATATTTGTGTTTCAATTTACAATTTGATCAGCTGTTCACTTTGACTTTAGCCTATAAGTTAGGTTTAGAACATGATGTTATCTGTTCTGACATACAGTGGGAAAGCATTTATAAGTTTGGCAGTAAAGATCCATTGTTTTGGTCTTGGTGGATCTTGTGTGTAAAAGAAGTTCAAGCATTTTAAATTTGTGTTAACTGTATGCATTTTGTGTCAAAGCAACAAGAAATAAATGTATAACCTACACAGACGGATGTGTTAAGAGTTTAAGAAAAGTTGTTAAAAGTATTGAAAAAAGTGTCAAAGCGATCGTGAAACCAAACTGCAGGAGACATGTCATAATACAGTCAAAGATATTTTACTTTTCAGGTTAAATAAAAGCATGTTAATAAACTAAACATCAAGCACCACTTATCTACAAGTGTGTGTGTTTGTGTGAGTGTGTGTGTGTGTGTGTGTGTGTGTGTCTGTGTGTGTGTGTCTGTGTGTATGTGTGTCTGTGTGTGTGTGTGTGTGTGTGTGTGTGTGTGTGTGTAACTGAACCCTCTCACCCACACACAGACACCATAGAGGTTTAAGTGTGTGTGTGGTTCTGAAACAGAGATTCAGGCATAAATCAGTAAAATGTACACTCTATATAAATGTAAAATAATTATTACATGCCTAGCAGGTATATGCAGAGTTATAATAAATGCTGATTACTAACCAAATACAAGACTTAGAAATGCAGTACTACACTACATCCCTGGTCAAAGATTAATTTGCTGCACATTAAATGCAACAATACACAGTCGACCAAAACATTTGGTCCTTCGAGCCAGATTCAGCGTGGTCACCGTGGGATTGTTTAGAGATGTTCTCTGGTCAGTATAGATGCCCAGTAGATGCCCGACCCCGCCGAGAGATCGGTCGACCAGCCTGGATGGAAGACTATGACCTCCCTCTCCAAGCACTGCAGCAGCCCTCTCCTTTGCCTCATCAAGTGGCAGTTCTCAGATAGTTTAACTGGCTTCCCGTTTGTGAAATAAGTTATAGTAAAAAATACTGCTGTTGAATTATTAAGCTCTGAGTGCTTTAGGGCCAAAATACATTTCTTTTATATTAGAATTGTTACAGATAACATCACTACAATACACCACAATACAATATCTCTTCCCTCTGGTTAATCATTCACATGTTTGTCCAGCCAGCTCATGTCACTTCCAGTAAACTGAAGCTTTGACTGGCAAGAGGACAGGGTCATCACCCCATCAGAACACACACACAACCAATGGGTGGCTCAATGGGTCATCCTTTGGTACACCTGATCTCAGGTTCATTACACACACACACACACACACACACACACACACACACACACACACACACACACACACACACACACACACACACACACACACACACACAGACACACATACACACACACACACACAGACAGACACACACTTCACGTCTCACTCTAACTAAATCAACCTAAATCTTTAGTTTCATGCTTTCAAAAAGTCAAACTTGTAGATAGTTTCTCCTAAAGTTAAACCTTTAGATCATTTTACACTTTAAAAAACTTTACCAAAGACACTCAACAACCTTTTCTTTTCAATTCAAGTTTATTTTGTATTGCAAATAATACAAAACATGTTCCTAAATCCCAAAGGGCTTGTTGTACACTAACACAGTTCTCTCTGTTGACTCACACTGATTATCATATGGATCAATAACTGCATACCAGTACTCCCCTGCGTCTCCTACTGACATATCAGACATAACCAGGGTACCATTATTACTGTACCACCTCACTCTGCTCATGCTCTCATAACGTGTTACACCAATGATTCTTCCCTCTGTTCGGTGTGACCTGATAATCCAACGATGCTCCTAACCCTCTCTCCAATCTCTGCATCTGTGAGTGACTTCTTCTCCCTCTGAGAAGAGCTCTACAGCAGGGGGGCCAAATTTAGGGCACACCACCAGATGATACCGTTGCACTCTGATAGAAGCTTTACAGGAGTAATGATCTGAGTGATTTAACATTAGAGATGAAAACACCAGTGAGTAGTTTTGGTCTACTGAAGGTCTGGTTGTGTAGTTATGGGTCAGTAAAGGAACGTGTTTTGAGATTAAACTTCCTCCATCGTGGGGGCTGTTCATCAGTGGAGTCAGTCATAGTGCACGGCAACACAGCTCTCCCACTGAGCCGTAGATTACCTCATCACGTAGTTCCAACCGTACAGGGTGACCGAAATTAGTGCAGTGTTGGTTGGTTGATGAAAGGTGCCCCTCTCTACGGCCGAGGTCAACGTTTGTAAAATGATAGGTCCTAGTGTGTCAAAGTACTGTAGTAAGAGTTCTGATGGAATTCCATCCAGCCCCGGTGTTTTCCTTTCTTAGCTGTTTTTAACGCTGTTTGAGTTCCTCTAACGTAATAGGTAGACCCAGAGCTTCTGCCTCCTCTGCCTCCTCAGTAAGACGAGTGCTTAGGGAGCGTCTACGAATTACAATACTGTAAAGAGATACAACAAAAATATTTATTAATTTAACTTATTTTTTAAAAGTGCTGTAGTATTACTAGCAGGAGGCAAGTTATAATTTAGGTATTGGAGACACCTTATTTAATCATTAAATTAATAAATATTTTTGTTGTATTGCTTTTTGGTGTTGTAATTTGTAGAAGGCCCTAAGCACTCGTCTTACAGCAGCAGCAAAGAGCAGAAGCCAACAGGCAAGTGTTATTTACATAAACTTTTGGTGTACTTACAAACTTAACAATCCATCGTTTTATGAGTACATAACCTATGTGTACTAGTGTAGAAGTTTGGTATAATTTCGGGCATTATTAGTGGGGGAACTTACAAGATACAAGCCTGGATCCATTAGCGCCTGTGCTAAGCTATTCAGCTAACTCTCCCAATGTTTGACCCAGGTGAAAAAAATCTTCTTGAAATTGCTTAGTTTTAGTTTAGTTTTTATTAGTTTTAGTCTTTTTTTGTAATATGGGTTATTTGTTGGGGGCAAGACTCAAAAAGTTCTGAAAAAATTATTGTGTAATAATAACTCAACAAAAACATCATACAATTTTAGAAATATGTATTCACAATGTATTCAACAATAACACCAGTACATAAAATGTACATATGATGATGAGCACAAATACTGTATCTCACAAAAGTGAGTACACCCCTCACATTTTAGTAAATATTTCATTATATTTTTAATAAGACAACACTGAAGAAATTACACTTTGCTACAATGTAAAGTATTAAGTGTACAGCTTGTATAACAGTGTAAATGTGCTGTCCCCTCAAAATAACTCAACACACAGCCATTAATGTCTAAACTGCTGGACACTAAAGTCAGTCCATCCCTATGTTAAATTCATAGAGGCAGTTATTTCATGGATCCAGGATACATCATCACATACCCTTCACCATACCCCCACATCATCACATACCCTTCACCATACCCCCACATCATCACATACCCTTCACCATACCCCCACATCATCACATACCCTTCACCATACCTCCCACATCATCACATACCCTTCACCATACCATACGTATGTGATGATGTGGGGGGTATGGTGAAGGGTATGTGATGATGTGGGGGTATGGTGAAGGGTATGTGATGGGGGATGGTGAAGGGTATGGGGGGGGTATGGAAGGGTGAAAGGGTATGGTGAAGGGTATGTGATGATGGGGGTATGGTGAAGGGTATGTGATGATGTGGGGTATGGTGAAGGGTATGTGATGATGTGGGGTATGGTGAAGGGTATGTGATGATGTGGGGTATGGTGAAGGGTATGTGATGATGTGGGGGTATGGTGAAGGGTATGTGATGATGTGGGGGTATGGTGAAGGGTATGTGATGATGTGGGGTATGGTGAAGGGTATGTGATGATGTGGGGTATGGTGAAGGGTATGTGATGATGGGGGGTATGGTGAAGGGTATGTGATGATGTGGGGGTATGGTGAAGGGTATGTGATGATGTGGGGTATGGTGAAGGGTATGTGATGATGTGGGGGTATGGTGAAGGGTATGTGATGATGTGGGGGTATGGTGAAG